>NC_053394.1:155950255-156140255 GCF_905171765.1 Bufo bufo
ACTTGGAGAGATGCAGGTGACCTTTGAAATCCCTAGCCTCCCTCCATCTGACACACCCTTTATTAGGGGCTTGATTGGCCCCAATTTTCTATCTAATTGTTTGCAGTTTAAGTTTATGTTATGTTTATATCTAAGTTATGTTCTATCTAAGGGGTACTATCCAGAAGGTGGCACAACAGATTGCGGGCCATGGTTGAAGGTAGTTGGCGATTCGATTTCTGAGGAAGGCATTGGTAAAAGCCTCCCCATCGCTAAGCATGGCTTTAAAACCATCATCCAATGTATAAAATACTCACCCATAATGTAAGGGGTTTCAACTCCCCACATAAACGCAAAACAGCGTTCGCGTCCTACCTCAAACATGAACCTGACATTCATATTCATATTTCACTCCTGCATCTCACACCAAACACTTCCATCAGCAATATACCAGGACCTTCTCCTCAATGTATCGCACCAAAAGTAGAGGGGTGGTCACACTTCTCAAGAACTCATTCTCCTTCACAGTCTCTCAATGCATTGTAGACCCAGAAGGTCGATACGTTATACTATTAGGAACTCATAGGGATAAAGTACTCTGTATTGTTAATGTGTATGCACCTACAGACGATCCTATCCCCTTTTTCTCAAAGGTTGGACAGATTATTGAGCTCCTCACTTACCATGGCATCCTATGGTGTGGGGACTTCAACTTTGTTTTCAATCTGCAACTGGATCGTTCCTCTCCCACTCTCCACCCACGTCCTTTCTCCCATTTAGCTAAAATCCACAAAGGACTGGAGGCCTTGTCCTTAGCTGACACGTTGAGGGAACACAACGGCCCACAAAGGGGTTACACATACTATTCCCCTGCACATCAGTTGTACACCCGTATAGATATGATCCTTGTCTCTACATCTCAGTTAAAATAACTGAAATAAAGTGGCCTAAATGGGAGGAAACGCTCAAAAACCCCAAACCCTGTAGCGTGTTTATAACTGGGGGAGCAATTCCTCTGCATGTGATCTGTTGCTAACGGCAATCCCCAGCAAAAATGCATACAATGGAGGATTTCGGCAGCGGACCACATGCACCCTAATGGCATCCTACACAAAATGGAATAGTGTGTAAATGCAAATATAAAAATACATCTCAGTTACCTGACCTACTCTACTCTAGACATGTTATAACCCAATTCTAGCAGAATTCACCCTCAACCAACCTAGTTTCACTCCCTACTCTTGGAAATAAAATGAATCTCTGCTAACCCGCCCAGTGGTATTTAACTGCCTCAGGGCTGAGCTACAAAAGTTCTTCTCAGAAAACACCTCACCTGACATTAACCCTATACTACTGTGGCTTACCCACAAAGCTTATATTCGGGGAGAACTGATTAAATCAGCTTCATCCCTGAAAAAAGAAAGGGAATCAACCCAGAGTGCCCTAGAAACCAAATTAAGCAGGTTAATACAAGCACACCAACAAAACCCCACTCTATATTTGCTTAAAGCAATAAAAGATGTCAAGCTCCAGCTAAATATGCAGCTGTCTAATAATACTGAGAAAGCGCTCAGATGGACAGCGTCCTACTACTACAAATATGCAAACAAGCCTGATAGAATGCTTGCTAAACAACTGAAAAGCAAGCAGAAAATGAACAGTGTCTTTCAGATCCGTACCCGAACTGGGCATAATACCTCTAACCCTGCCACTATTTATGACATATTCCAGACCTTCTATCAACAATTATAAGCCAGACCACAGGGGGGACCTTAGGCCGCAGAGAGTGACTTCCTATCTTCCACCCCCCTCCCATGAATCACCCCTGAGATGTCCGGCACCTTATGCAGGGATGTTTCCTCTGAAGAGGTAGAAGCAACCATTAAAAACATGAAAATAGGAAAAGCCCCGGGACCAGATGGGATAACTGCACTATACTACAAAAAGCTTGCCCCCCTTCTGATTCCACACATCACTAATTATTGCAATCACTGAGTTTCTCTCCGCCAGAATCACAGTTATTCCCAAGAGTGGCAGGGACCCCCTGTTACCTCCCAATTATAGATCTATATCTTTCCTCAACCTCGATAATAAACTTCTCACCTCTATTTTAGCATCCCGTCTTAATACACTGCTCCCAGATATCATACATAGAGACCAGGTAGGATTCATACCAGGCCAAGAATCCCCCGATAACATAAGGAAAATTATAAGCATTATTCAAGAAGCAAACAGGGTTCTAGCTCTTGACATTGAAAAAGTCTTTTTAAAGTCCTAGAGACCATGGGCATGGGGGGCCCTTCCTGCGAGCTATCCAGTTACTATATTCAACCCCAGAAGCTTATTTAAAATTACCTGCAACTTATTTCTCCCCATCTTAATACAGAGAGGTACACAACAGGGATGCCCCCTCTCACCACCCCTATTTGCCCTAGCCATGGAACCCTTAGCAATCCATATCAGATCCCACCCAGACATCACTGGGCTCACTATAGGGGGTCAAGACCACAAAGTTAAGCCTCTTTGCTGATCTAATTCTTTCCATCACCAAACCTATCATATCCTTCCCATCCTTGTTGGGGGTGTTGGGCTCGTTCTCCGCGGCCTCAGAGCTCACTATCAATAGTGCCAGGTCTGGACTCCTCCTCTCTAATGTATCAACCCAAATGATATCTGTATTATCACAACATTTTCCATTTCAACTGAAGCGCAACTATATCCCATACCTGGGAATATCTCTTCCCACCCAATTGGATAAAGTGTACAACTATAACTACCCACCTCTCTATGGCAAAATTAGAGAGGACTTGAGGAGCTGGGGGTCCCTTCCTGTCTCTTGGGTGGGCAGGATCAACATTATCAGAATGGTGGTCCTTCCCAGACTACTATACCTGTTCAGAGTTCTGCCCATACCAGTTCCGAGGTCGGATCTGAAGGCTCTGCAAGCTGAGGTTCAGAGGTGTATATGGGGGGATAAATGCCCACGCATAGCAAAGCAGATAATGTTTTGCCACAAATCACAGGGAGGTCTATCGGTCCCCGACCTCTTTAGATGTTATAAGGCGGCACGTTTAGCCCAATTATTTCTAACCCACCTCTCACCCAAAGAACAGCCACTACGGGTTACCTTAGAACAGGCATTGTTCCACCCTTTCACTTGGAAGGCCCCGATCTGGTCATTCTCATCGATATCATGTGAGGATTATATAGGGGTATTTTATACATGCACACATTATGGGGGCACTATAGGGATATTAGCTCAACAGGGGGCACTAAGAGGGGGAATTTTTTTGTACTGGCACACAAAACGGGAGCATTTTTGAACTAGTGCACATTATTAGGGGGCATTTTTTTGTACTGGGGCACATTACAAGGGACTTTCTTTGTACTGGTGCTCATTTTAAGTGGCCAGTTTGCCCCCCACAGTAATACTGCTCCATAGTTTTACCAATAGTAATAATTCTGTGCCAGAGTGCACTTAGTAATAATGTCCCCACTGTGCCTCAGAAGTAATAATGCTCCCATAGTACCCATAATAGTAACCATGTTCCCCATAGTCCCCCAGTAGAAACAGGGGGACATAATGTTTTACACTTTGTGTCAGGGGCACTATTTGCTGGCGCAGTTATTTGCAGGGCAGTGTCTGCCAATAATTATTGAAGGGCACTATGTGTGTGGTACTAGTGTTATCAGGGGGTATATCTGTTTCTGCTGGTTAGTATTAGTATTGAGGAGCACAGTGGGCACAGTACTGGGGGCACTATCTGTGTGGTACTGGCATTTTCAGGTGTACAGTTTCTGTAGTATAGTATTGGGGAGAACAGTGGGAGCAGTATTAAATGTGGCAGGATGAGTTGTTCAGAAGGTAGGAGGATGAAAAAGTAGTAACCTAAGATGTCTTTTTGTTAAACTGCAGAGACGAGAGATGGGTGAAAAATTATCATGCCGGTCTGGTCTGAAAGGAGAAGATGAGGAAAGAGAACATCTACATCAGAGGAGAAGTCACTGGATGTAAGAGGTATATGGCTCTGTATTCTGGATATGTCTTTAGTGCTAGACAGTGATTAACGGCAGGGGCAATATTCGAATTCGCGATATTTCACAAATATTTGGGCGAATATTCGTCATATATTCGCGAATTCGAGAACTCGTGATCTCCAGTCATTATTTTCTTGATTGCAAAAATCGGCAATTGGAAAATTCGCAATAAAATTGGCGATCAACACTACTCCTATAGGCAACTTTACTATTGGTTGCTAGGGATGTTGCTAAGTGCCGATATTCGCAATAAATTTACAATTCGCGATTAGAATATTCGTGAATACGAATATATAGAACTATATTCTAAATATTCGCGAGATCTCTAAATGGCGATATTCGCGATTAAAATTCACGATTAGAATATTCGCACTCAACACTAGTGCTAGGTACAAATGTGTATGAAATGTATATGGAGTAGGTAAATCTACTGCAAGTGCACCCTATATGGGTGTATATTGTATATGTTATTATGTGAGTGTAGTGTCTATATAGTCTGTTTAGGTATGCATACCTCCCAACCATCCCAGATCTGGCATAACTACTGTGTGTGGGGCACAATGGAGACTAGGCAGATAGACATTATGTGAAGTTAGAGGTGTGGGCCAGCGTTGTAAAAAAACTTGTTATGATGAGCTTTGCACTCCTCTGATAGTTTAGCTCCTTGGGCTTTTTGAAAGTTGGGTGGTATGTGTGTATAGTGTATATATGATGTATCTATGTATGTGTACCATGTATATGGTGTATTTATGTGTGTTGCATATATATTGTGTATGTATATATAAACATGTGTCGTGACGCCGCATGCCTGCCGTTGAATAGGGAACCTGTTGTTAAAAATTTGAATCCCACCCCTGGGAGGGTCTTCCTTGGGTATCGCAAATGTGGAGGTACACTGGTGAGGTTTGAGAGGTCTTGGGTGGATTCAAGTCCTCCCTGAAATAGTCGCTATTAGCCAGTGTTGCCAGGGCCCCTTGATATTGGTTGTCCATGCTGGCGGCAATGACCTCGGGAAGGTCAAAGTGGGTGAGCTTATATCTCTAATGAAACAGGGTTTTTCTCGTTTTATTTCCTTCTTTGATTCACTGCTTATAGCGTGGTCAGAAGTTGTTCTTTGTTGAGTTTGGCGTGGTGCTAGAGTCCATTCTGCCATTGAGCGGGCCCGCCGAATTTTAAATGCTCGTGTGTCTAAGCATGTGCGGTCTGCTGTAAGACATATTAAGTTGGAGGGAGACAATAGCTATCTTCTTTTGCCTGATAGGGTTCATCCGAACCCTATAGGGCTGTATATTTTTTTAGCTGGTCTCCAAGATTGGAGTTGAGAAGGCTTTGGCCATGTCAAGTGCGGGTGATCGGAGGGTCGCGTAGGTTTACGCTGCCTCCTCCTTGGCAGTTTGAGACATGGATTACAAGTTCTAATCAATATTCCGGCTGCCTCTCAGGGGATTCGGGAAAAGTTGAAGATGAAAATAAGAAAAGATGTTGGATATGCAAAAAGTTGGTTAATGTGTTTTCTGTAATAAAGCTGAGGCCAACCCACTTGACCCACATTTAAGTGTATTGGTTATTGGGTATGGAGATACATGGGACCGGAGTGATATGTTAGTGGTGGTTTTTTAATTCTTGCAGTGTAGCAGTTCCTAAAGCAACTAGAAAAAGGGACAAAGACTGCAAGGTGTTACAATGACTTTGCCGCTTTTTAAGAACATAGGGCACCTAAACAGAATAAGAGGGGTGGCTTAAGGGCATAAAAGGAGGGGGAGTGGTGGTCAGTCTTACCTTCTGCCTTAGAGGAGATCACCCGCCCTCCTAGCCTCATTTTTTTAATTTTATTAACTTTACTGTTTTGCAGCATTTTCTGTTTTGCTGTTTTCCTTCTTTTCTTTTCCTGATGTCACAGATTTTGGGGTTTGAGGCACAGATTACAAGTTCTCATCAATATGCCCGCTGCCTCTCAGAGGATCAGCATTCAGGCAAAGAGTTGAAGATGAAAATAAGAAAAGATGTTTGGATACGCAAAAAGTTGGTTAATGTGTTTTCCGTAATAAAGCTGTGGCCAAGCCACTTGACCCACTTTGAGTGTATTGGTTATTGGGTATGGAGATACAGGGGATATGTTAGTGGCGGTTTTTCAATCCTTGCTATCAGCATAAAACCAGTACTGTCAGTGGTGCCCAAAGCAGCCAATCAGATTACTGCATCCATAGGGTTTGAATATATAATCTTATTGGCTGATGTGGGCAACATTGAGCAGTTTATACAGAACAGGAATCAGCCTCAAAACCCCATTATCTGATAAAGCACCCAACATGGTAGACAGGGGCATAACTATGGGGGATGCATAGGTAGCAGTCACACCCAGCCCTGGAGCCTAAAAGGAGCCCAAAATGTCTCTTGGAGGAGACTAGTTCCATAACTGACATGTAATAGTTGGGAGTTCTTTTACAGATTTTGCACTGAGGCCGCTTTCAGACAAGCGTCTTGATATCCGTCAGTATTCTGGCTCAGGATCCAGATGATATACCATCAGTATTGTCATCAGAATTGCTTCAGGATTCTGGTACATTAAATCCGGACTATATACGCATTGCAAATACGCTCGTCTGAAAGCAGCCTGAGGCCATGTATTTTGCAAGAAGCCTCACTGATGTTCAGGGCTTCATTGATGGTAAGGGCCTCTTTGGGGGCCTCACAGATGATAGAGACTTCTCTAATGCTAGCAGTCTCTCTGGTGGCACTGCCCTCTCTGGGGCTATGTCCTCTCTGATAGCAGGAGACTCTCTGGTGCTTGGGGCCTCTTTGTTTGCAGGGGTCTTTCCTGTGCTAGGTACCTCTATTGTGGCAGAGACCTATCTGGTGCTAGGTGCTTCTCTGTGGCGGGGGACTATTTGTTTGTAGGGTCCACTCACTCTTGCTTTACATTTAGAATCTGTGATTGGACATCTGCCCTTTCTTTTGCTGCAGGGTTTGGCTTCCACAGTTCTATCCTTGTGCTGCAGTTAGACTCTTCACCATTATTAAGAACATTTGGCAGGTTAAGGGTTATCATCATACAGAGAAATCTATAATAAGCAGCAGACTCGGGGATTAACCTTTCATGTTTCATTGACGGGAGGTCTTTTTTTTTTTTTCTTGTGCAATTTTTGTCTTGCAGAGACTTGTGGTTGAATATCTGACAGGCAGGGACAACCCCCCCCCCCCCCCCCGGTTATATTTCTGAAGTCTCAGTTTCGGTTTTGTTTGTCAGGTCCAGTTTCTCTCTTTCTCGGCTTCTCTGCTCCTTCATAGAGAACTTCCCCTCCTGCATTTCATCACTACAAATGACGTCCTGCAAATACGCCCTCTCCCCATGCTCTAAACTTCTATACAGAACACACAAACGACATGAGCCTGCATTATCATTACCATCATCATCACTATCATCATGCACTTATCATTACCATCAACATTACCATCATCACCACTCATGATGTACAGCAAATACTCATCCCCCCAACGCCAAACTTTTATACATAACATGTGAACAACTGAAGACTGCATTGTCCTCTTCATAGCTCCATCATGACCATCATTATCTTCATCTTCATTATTTCCCTCATCAGTGATATTATCACCATCATCTCTATCATAATCTGTTGTTATTGGCATCTGGACATTCCTGGGGAGATGTCAGGGAAAGATCCTATCTGGACTGTTTAAGCTTTTCAATGCTAATATCAGTAGTGGCTGAGGCACCTTTTGATAAAAAAACAAAACAAAAGCGGGGTATTCCAGTTGTTTCAAGTTATCCTCTATCCACAGCATAGGGGATATCTATTAGATCAGTTGGGGTTCTAACGCTGGGACCCACACCAATCACAAGAATGGGGGTCCTGCATCCCATGCAGCCCTCCTGAAATGAATGGAGCGGCAGGTCGCACATGCCTACAGCTGCTCCATTCATTTCTACAGGAGTTTCGGAGATAGTCGACAGCACTCCGCTATCTTCGGAATTCCCATAGAGATGAATGAAGCCACCACACGCATGTGGTACTGGCTGCTCTATTCATTTCAGGGGGGCTGCAGGGGGTAGGACCCCCACTGGTCTAATAATTATCCCCTATCCTGTGGCTAGGGGATAACTTGAAACAACTGGAATACCTCATGAGTCTGGACTCATGGGTTTATATGACCACCAGTGCTGTCCAGTCAAAATGCTTCTAATACTAAATAAAAGTCCTTGTGTGGCAAAGTTTTTATGTTTAACATATATATATATTTTTAGTTGGTGATGCTATTTTTAACCCTTAGGATACTGGAGGTTTTTCATTTTTGCGGTTTCATTTTTCTTCCCTATTTTCCTTGAGCCATAACTTTTTTATTTTTCCGTTTACATAGCTGTATGAGGGCTTATTTTTTGCAGGACAGTTGTACCTGTAATGCCACCATTTAATGTGGCATACAATGTAGTGGAAAGCGGGGTGGAATTGGAAAAAAAAAAAAACGCAATTCCTCCACCGATTTACAGGTTTTGTTCCCACGCTGTTCTGTTTGTGGCAAAACTGACCTGTGCCCTTCATTCTCTGGGTCAGTACGATTACAACAATACCACATATGTATAGGTTTTTATGTCTACCTAGTGTAAAAAATAAATTTCAACTTTGGGGGAAAAAAATATAATTTTACATCACAATATTCTGACCCCCATAACTTTTTTTAATAGTTATAAAGGAAATACTTATTTCTCCGGTACATTGCTTGTAGTACTGGCGCACTGCAAATCCAAAGCGTGAAGTGGGTAAAATTCACAATCAATCGGTATATACTTGGACTGCGCTGCCTTTATTGTTCAGGAGGTAATGCTCCTTAATTCAAAGCCATGTCAAAACAATCAGATGCTTCTCCTGCTTTTGCCCTTGTCAATTTCTTTTATTGATTTTAACTTGTTTGTGAGTATATTAAATGCTTTTATATTTGACCCTTGGTGCCAGTGCTTCACTATTGGTGCGATTCTTTGGTGTTTCGCAGTATTAGTAAAAGTGGATATCTGTGATGACCGATGTTTTCCTATACCCACATATATTGATGGCTTTGAATTAAGGAGCATTACCTCCTGAACAATAAAGGCAACGCAGTCCAACCTACAAGTATATACTTTTTTATAGTTATATCTACTGAGCTGTGTAGCGGCTATTTTTTATTGATACCATTTTGAAGTGTGTATAACTTTTTGATCACATTCTATTACATTTTTTTGGGTAAGAGAAGCGATGAAAAAATGCCAAATTGGCCATTTTTATCCTTTTGTCCGTTACACCATTAGCCATATTGGAAAAGTATTTTTATATTTTAATAGTATGGGCGTTATTTGGTCGCAGTGATACCCATTATATTTTGTTGTTATCTTTGTAATTATTTTATATTAGTCTACAAAAAGGGGGGTGATTTAAACTTTTATATTTTTTATTTTTATATATTTGTAACAGGTTTTTTTTCTTTTTTTGTTATGATTTTGAAGCCCATATTTGAGCCTACAAAATCAATTTTTTTTTATTCTGAACAATCATGGATTTTTTACATCCATTTATTGCTCAGAATTGCTAATTTCTTTATGTTGGACTGCCACCTACTGGCCAAAATAAGAATTGCAGCTAAAATACCCTGGGTCTCTTTAAAATTATAGCCTTTATTCTTTAAAGCAATAAAATATCCAATGACACAGTATAGACACACAGCGTTAGCATCTACGTGTTTTGGATCTTAAAATGTGACCCTTACTCATGACATTGCTGTGGTAAACATTGCATCCTTATATACCCCCCCCCCCCCCCCCCCCAGCAATCACAAAACATGTGAAGGTAGGGAGACACTTGGAAATATACAAAATACGGAATGAAAAATACAGAATAACATGAGAATTAATTGTATTGCAGATTCCCAGCTGAGTAGTTTTTTACGGTGGTCTCCTCCTCTAATGGGGGACTGACCCATTCTACACTATGGGCTACAAACAATGTAGTGTGTTCTTTATGAACCGTGGAAAAGTGTAAGGTAGCTGCGGATACATTTCTGGTATGATAGTGAGCGATGTCAGACAAATGTTTCCTTATATGCGTCTTGATGTCATTTGTAGTGCACCCAACATATTGCAAGGAACATACACTGCAGGTGATTAGATATACAGCATATACAGCATATACAGCATATTCAGTGTTACACTTTAAATACTGTTTAATAGTAAGTCTTTCCACTTGCAGTAGACACTTTTTGAGAGGGTTGCGTATAATTATAGGAGATACATCTATTTTGGCTGCATTTATAGCTTCCCCTGTACTGTAACCATGTGGGTTTCACTAATTTGTAATCTCTAAAAAGACTGGGGCTGACATTTTGCAGTAATGTAGGGCTCTTTTAGCTGCACATTTAACCACTGCAATAGCAATCACCCCCCCCCCCCTCCCCCATTGCTCATCATAGCCTAGTATGGGCCAATGCTTTTTTATAATTGAAAAGATTTCTGCATATTGGTTGCGGTCAGTAGTGGTAAAAGTGATTGCATCTGAAGTCAGCTGAGTAGATTTTTTTTATTATTTTTAGGATAAAGAAGTTAAGACCTGGGCTTCGCCAAGCCCAAGTGTGAATAGTGGCTTAATTACTGACACCCCTTATATTCAGGTCCGGGAAGACAACTTGGTGGAAGTTATGATGGATGGTGAATTATTGTATGGGTTATTATTGAAGTATTCACGGGTATGCCTGCCACATCGCCCAACCAGATAAATATCTATATAAAAAAAAAAATAATAATCCTGCAGTTTTTGCACTGTCCACTAAGCCTAATAATTGGCGCCATTTCTTGGTCTGTACATATGACTTTACTGCAGTTAACTGCTTATCTGTCATTCTTATCCTGCCTGTAAATATAGCACCTCTGTGTATAGATAAGACATGATCCACCATTCACAATAGGTGATTGTCAGTTATTACTGCCAAGAGTGGCAAGACTAGTTATTAGGTTTATGGGGGCAATTAGTTTTAGTTTAGTTTTTTTCGCCCTATAAGACGCACCTAGACCTCAGATCAGACCAACAATCTGACCCCCAATGTTAATAAGACCCTTAATCGGACCTCAGCTCAGATCCCAATGCTAATAAGACCTCCAATCAGACCTCAGATAAGACCCCCAATGTTAATAAGACCGCAATAAGATGTCAGATCAGACCTCCAAACAGACCTCAGCTCAGACCCCAATGTGAATGACTCCCAATCAGACCTCAGATCAGAGCCCCAAATGTAAATAAGACCCCCCTCTATTCAGACCTCAGATACCCAATGTGAATGACCCCCCAGACCTCAGATCAGAGTCCCAATATGAATAAGCCCCCCCCCCCCCCCATTTAAACCTCAGATAAGACTTTCAATTTTATGGACCTCCAGACCTCAGATAAGAGCTCCAATATGAATAAGACCCCCAGACCTCAGATCAGACCCCCAATGTGAAAGACCCCCAGGCCTCAGACCAGAACACCATGCTCAGAGCAAACAAAATAAAAAAAATCAACTTACCTCTCCTTCTCCGGATGCCGACACCGCTCCTGGGATCCAACTCTCTAGCTCTTCTTGACGCACGCTGTGTTGTGACCCAAAGAGCACAGCATGAGGTCACAGAGTGTGCCAACGTCCTCACACTGTGTGCAGTCACAGCACAGCGAGCGGCTGAGGACCCGGAAGCGGTGAGTACAGAACCTGGGGAGTGCTGCATTCACCCGTTCCTGGTCCTCCTGTACTAATGAGCGCTTCCATAATGGACACACTGATCTTTTTCTCTCACTTTGGGGGGAAAAGTGCGTCTTTGGGGAGAGGGGTGGCCCTGTATGTGAAAGATAGCATAAAATCTAATTTGATACAAGTTAGCAAGAACAATTTAGAGTCAGTTTGGGTTACCTTGCAGCTTGATAATCATAAGGTAACTTGTGTAGGTGTGATATATAGACCACCTAGCCAAGTCAAAGAATTAGATGATCTACTAGTTGAGGAAATAGCTAAAATGACCTTGAAGGGGGAAGTTATCATTATGGGAGACTTCAATCTTCCTGATGTAAACTGGAAAACCAAAATAGCTAGTTCTGCCGGGAGTACAGATATTCTAAATTCCCTACTGGGATTATCTCTACAGCAAGTAGTTGAGGAGCCAACCCGGAAGGAGGCCATTTTAGATTTAGTATTCACAAATGGGAATTTGGTATCTGATATTACTGTAGGGGAAAGCTTGGGATCTAGTGATCACCAGTCAGTGTGGTTTACTATAAGTACAGTGACTGAGTCACACCACACAAAAAAAAAAGTTTTAGATTTTCGAAAAACTGACTTTTCTAAAATTAGATTAGTGGTATATGAGTCCCTATAAGATTGGAACAGTTTCATTGGAGTCCAGGAGAAATGGGACTACTTAAAAGTGGCACTATTGAAGGCAACAGAAAATTGCATTCGGCTTGTCAGTAAAAGCAAAAAAAGGAAGAGACCACTGTGGTACTCAGCAGAAGTGGCCAAAATCATTAAAAACAAAAAGATAGCATTTAGGAATTATATAAAAAAACAAAAAAAAAAAACGAGGATGACAGGCAAATTTAGAAGATTAGGCAGAGAAAGGCCAAACAAGTTATAAGAGCTTCTAAAGCACAGGCAGAAGAGAAATTAGCTCAGTCAGGAGAAAAAGGCGATAAGGCATTCTTCAGATACATAAATAAAAAAAGGAAACTAAAACAAGGAATTACCAAATTAAAAACAAAAGAAGGAAGGTATATGGAAGAAGATAAAGAACTAGCTGACTGCCTCAATGAATACTTCTGTTCAGTTTTTACAAAGGATACAAAGGATGTATAGCTTGGAAGAAAGACAATACAGAGGGGATATGATAGAAACTTTTAAATACATAAAGGGAATCAACAAGGTAAAAGAGGAGAGAATATTTAAAAGAAGAAAAACTGCTACAAGAGGACATCGTTTTAAATTAGAGGGGCAAAGTTTTAAAAGTAATATCAGGAAGTATTACTTTACTGAGAGACTAGTGGATGCATGGAATAGCTTTTCTGCAGAAGTGGTAGCTGAAAATACAGTGAAGGAGTTTAAGCATGCATGGGATAGGCATAAGGCCATCCTTCATATAAGATAGGGCCAGGGGCTATTCATAGTATTCAGTATATTGGGCAGACTAGATGGGCCAAATGGTTCTTATCTGCTGACACATTCTATGTTTCTATGTCTTATAGGGCGAAAAATATGGGTAGGTTTGGAATAAATTTGGTTTCAAAATAAAATCATATAAAACCTGCATTTAGTTTTTAAATATTAAAATGTCACTGTACATATAATTCCCTGAAAATCTCATAACTTCTCCACCCACTCTTCAAGTTGTTCTTTCTCCTTATTTACAGGACATCTAGAAATAAGCTGTATATTCCACTCTTCTTTTTACTATGCCTTAAACCAAGAGACTATGCTGCTGGCCTTAGAAGCAGGTGGCTGACAGTGTGGTGTTCTTTAGTCTATTATCTACATGGGGCCAGATTCTTCTCTACAAGTTTTAGTTCAACCTGGACACGTGGTGCCTGAAGAGTATTACCCCCAGATGTAGAATGTTACATTTATCATCATTGAATCTCATATACCTTTGTATGCCAAATAATCAGTGTAAAGGTGCTGCCACACGTTACAGCTGTGCTGTGTTTTGGGTGCTGCAAAAATTACATTAAAAAAAACATGTGGTTTTTGCATCAACATTTCCACACTTATATTGTTTCCTTTCAGCAAAGGTAAAAAAAGGAAATCACACACAGCAAAACTGAATTACATTAATTACAAAATTAAGTTACATTAATGTATTTTAAGTCTGATAAGTGAATTAATTTTCGGGGGAAAAATGCAGCATAACGTGTTTTTTTATTTTGTTTTGTTTTTTGCCGCAACCAAAACACAGCACAGCCACGATGTGTGGCAGCACCCTAAATCATCTTGCAATTTATATTAAACATGATCTCTGTACAGCACCCGGAATATCCTTCCTACTAAAGAGATTACCGTATCTAGTCTAAGAAAGATATATATCACTTTTTGAATATCGACACCAATGTTTTGCTCCAATTTATTACCACCACAAGCAGATGCCTTAAGCTGACCACAATAAGTTGAACATCCTAATTTTATATTTTCTACAGTTTACTATAGAATTCTGTCATATGGTGGAAACTGTTGTATCTCTTAATTGCTCTACATGACTTATCTTAGATGATAGAAACACTGTTGATATGGTCAGGAGCTTAGACCCACTATGTCAGTCAGTATTACACTTGGCTGTGGCTAAAATAAGAGCAGAGTCTAAGGGATTTGGTGATATTTTTCTTAAAATGCTGCTCATGGCTTAAAGATTGTATCAAGCATGTTTGTACAAATCCAAGGTCAGGGCTGGCAGAGTTCATGCAACACAATTAGAAATATTTCCCTGATGAAGAAATTCGGTAATTTCGAAACGCGTTGGAGAGGTCTTTTGGTCTAAGACAGTATCCGTACTCAGTGTGACGTCACACGGAGGCAGCGTCCTCCCTGATCACCAGCCTGGGTTTCCCTCACGCTCACGAGTCACCGGCCGGGACCGCGAGCGTTTGAAAGAGGAAACCTGAAGATACAGCCGTCACCACTATCTCTGAAGACAAGCACCAGGAAGCTCCGGACGGAATCCCCATAAGCCATCGGTAGCAAGGCAAGTTACTAGTACACTCACCCGGTTTTAGGTATACAACCTGAAGATTTACACTGGTTAGCCAGCGCGGTTTATTATATTATTTTCTTGATTCTACTCACTCATTTAGGGTTTAGGCATTTTTCCCTATTCTAAACCTGCAGCGGCACACTCCAGGGAGTGTTATACAGTGGACTGTGGATCATACTCTGTTTTATTGTATTTTAAGAAGGCAGCGCGGGTTCCTTTTTTGATTGACAATTAGAAATATACAAGTCAGAGCAAGCAGGTAGCCAGACAGGCAAACAGACAGATACAGGCCAGGGCAGGCAAATAAACTCAGGGTAGGAAGATAGACAGATACATGACAGGTAGATAGATACTGTAAATATAGGTTACAGAAGGTAGATAAAAACAGTTCAGACAGAAAGACAGGCCAGGACAGCAGATACAGTTCAGGGCAGGAAGACAGACTGACAGATACAGGGCAGGATAAGCAGCAATCCTAAAATAGAGTTAGAAATCAGTCCAGGTCACACCCAACACAGAAAACATCAAGCATCTCCAATGTTAATGGTGACTCTGGTCTTTTGTGCCTAGCTTTACCAGTCGATGTTGCTGGTGACTCTGTTCTGTGGCCAGCTTTAAAAGGATTCTCTAATAATTTTTTTTAAAGCGGGTCAAAATGGTAAAAAATATTAAGAACTGCTCTACACACGCTACCGATCCCCCGTCATTCTGATGCTTTACAGTACCCTGCTGATCTCTGCCTCCTGTTTTTTCTTGTTGTGTAGGAAATGACTGCTCAGTTAAAGGGGTTGTCCAGGTTCAGAGCTGAACCCGGACATACCTCCATTTTCCCCCCAGCAGCCCCCCTGACAGGAGCATCAGAGCAGTTCATGCTCCGATGCTCTCCTATGCCCTGCGCTAAATCGCGCAGGGCAAAGGCATTTTTTGGAGACACGATGACGTACCGGGGCTCTCCATGGGGCTGCCAGGAAGCCCGGTGATGTCACCGGCACTGATGGGCGGGATTTAGAGCTGCCCTAGCCAGTAAAACAGCTAGGGCAGCGCTAAAGCCCCCCCCATCAGAGCCGGTGACGTCACCGAACACACTGCTGGGTGGAAGTTTTCCGCCCGGCAGTGTGTTATTGAAAACAAGAGAGACCTTGCCCTGCGTGATCTAGTGCAGGGCAAGGGAGCGCATCGGAGCATGAGATGCTCCGATGCTAGCCTCAGGGGGGCTGCCTGGGTGAAAATAAGGGTATGTCTGGGTTCAGCTTTAATTTAATTGGCTGAATGGTCATTTCCTGCGTGTCTAGAGGGACCAGAAGGCAAAGACTGGTGGGGGATCGGGAAGCTTTGAAACATAAGTCACAGGGGATCAGTAAGCTGAGTATGACTGTTCTGAACCCTTTTTGCAAAACTTTGAATCAGCAGGGCTACCCCTTTAAACTAGCAATGCAGTTAAAAATATAACAAACTTTACAATATTGTATGGCCAAATGACCAAATAACCACTTTAAAGGGAATAGATTAGAAGAAGCTGATTGATTACATAGTTCAGTGGGAAAAAAATTCTATATCTATGTTATATGTACATTATTAAAAGGTCACTTCCAACAAAATTGTTATTGCACATTAAGAAACAATATGTGAATATTCTATCCATTTGTTTTTTCAAAAGATGAGTGGATGGTTTTGTGGATATCATTTTATGAAGTTACTCCATTTTACTTCCTTTCTTGGCTCTTTAACTTCCTCTTTGTTTGGACTTTCAGCATGGCAAACAGTTCTGCTTAACTTTTTTCATTCAGACTATTCACTGTGACTAGCGGGGGAAGGGGATGAGTGACTCTGAGCATCACACATTACACTGATAAGCACAATGGTCTTCTGCGGGCATCATTATCTACGCCTATCAAGAGAACTATAGAGCTATTGTAATGTTATTCCAATTCTACACCTACCATTCTATTATATTGAGCATTACCATACAGATAACATATTCCCTCACTGCAGCAGTAAACTCACAATGGATTACCTATCTATATGGGATATACTGCTACAGAAGGACAATATTTTATGTTTAATTTTCAATGGCATAGTACTGCCAAAAGAAAAAAAAAAAAAAAAAAGTTCTATGAATTTTGAGCTAAACAAATACCCCATCCTGTTGGAAGCGTCCCTTTAAGTTAAATCCCTACTCTTTTTAGGCATTTAGTGGGGATCCTACTCAGTAGTTGACATCCTTTGCTGTGTGAGTGCGTAGATAGCTGTCAATCACTGATTAGGCTATATTTTACACTGAATATTTTCTCACAAACTTATACTGTATATTAATCGTTCCCGCTCCAAATGCTTTATAACATGTTGTTGGCAGATCAGATCCCATTTTTAATGTGACAGCTTCCCTTTAGGAAAAAATGTCTCTCAATAAAAAATGTGAAGGTTTTGCATCCAGTTATAGGCATATCCTGTGACCTCCCAACAGTGCTCCTTCCACTATGAAGCTCTCAGTCCGAGATCTAGATCTTTGACTTTCCTAGTGAAAACCATACATATACTGTATTAGGATGTTGATTATTTCTTAAAGAGAGAATTATACAGAAAAAGACCTCGTTCAGATGGCCGTAATTTGGGCTTATTTTCCTTCATATTATGGCCACAACTTCCAGATGGAACTCAGGTCTCATGACCCAAAATAACAGCATCATAAGCATATATAATACTGTACATTCGGGACCTTAAACCTGAGGTCAAGAAAGATATTGTGGTTCTATTACAGAGACTAAAGTAAGTCCACATTACAGCAGTATGAATTAGCCCTAAATGTTATAAGAACCTGTTGATCTAATATAATTTTCCTGAAGACAGTCAGATCCTGAACAAGTGAACATAGACATCTGTATGTGGCAGTGCCTTGTTTCTATATGCCACCTGAGAAGACATACTGTATGGAGCTCTATAACTACCATAAGTAGGAACCTCTTTTATCCTGAGCTCTACATTGGTACCTGAATCTGTGGACAACTTGGTCTCTGCTGCTGACTCTTCATGAACGTCATCATCGAGACTTGAATGGAATCACTGTCCCTGAGTGGTGCCGGGGAACATTCTGTTCACTATGGGATGGTGCCTTGAGCCCTGCAGAGAACTTCATTACCGTTATGATTTTATATATGCTGAGCCACACCCTGACCTGGTGCTCACCGATATGTAGATTAGGGCGTAAAGAAAATTAGTCACTAGACATGAAGACTATTCTGATTCATTAACTAATCAGTTATTGGTTTTGGGCAATAGTAGGGTAAAATTGTTGATGTGTAAGTCTAGACAGGGTACAGGTTAAGTATCTAGTCAGCACAGCTGTCTGACAGGGAGTAAGCCATCTGGAGATGCGCCATGTTCCTTCATGCCTCACTTTCCAGGCTAACTGACAGATATTGGACAGGGAAGGAGTCCAGGAGTTGTCTCCTCTGTCACAATGGGCAGATGTACTACTAAAGTACAATGCTAAATTTGGACAGGGTTAGGGCTATGACACAGCGATGGGTTTTGTATGAGAAGGCAGGTATTTTTCGCCCAACATGTGCAGCTGGGCTAGTTTCCAGCCAGGTGAGCTCAAATACCGGACCAGAGTTTAAAGGGTTTCTATCACTTGGTATGACATAATTAGCTCTCAGACACTAGCGATCCGCTAGTGTCTGCTCTGGCCAACCATCCTAATATAACAGCTTTTGGGGCAGCCGTTTTGCAAAAAAAATAACATTTATAAATATGCTAATGAGCCTCTAGGTGCTATGTGGGCGTCATTAGCACCTAGAGGCTCCGTCTACCTTCATACACTGCCACCGCCCAGCGCGTCCCTCCAGCCCGCCCATCTCCTGCTGAATGCGATCCTCCGTGTGACGCAACGGACGAATTCTCGCGCATACGCCGTGCGCGGCTGTATTCGGCGCATGCGCAGTGAATGTCTGACCGCTTCCCTGCTCAGACATCTCCACTGCGCCTGCGCCGATGACGTCATAGTGCTCCAAGGAACAGGCGCAGTGGAGATGTCTGAGCAGGGAAGCGGTCAGACATTCACTGCGCATGCGCCGAATACAGCCGCGCACGGCGCATGCGCGAGAATTCGTCCGTTGCGTCACACGGAGGATCGCATTCAGCAGGAGATGGGCGGGCTGGAGGGACGCGCTGGGCGGTGGCAGTGTATGAAGGTAGACGGAGCCTCTAGGTGCTAATGACGCCCACATAGCACCTAGAGGCTCATTAGCATATTTATAAAAGTTATTTTTTTAGCAAAACGGCTGCCCCAAAAGCTGTTATATTAGGATGGTTGGCCAGAGCAGACACTAGCGGATCGCTAGTGTCTGAGAGCTAATTATGTCATACCAAGTGATAGAAATCCTTTAAGTGCCGGCCTGGGTTTTGTCAGAACCTGGTTGTTCTTTAATAGACAGCTGGGCTCAGAGTCAGGGCTGTGTCTGTGTATGAGGCTTGTGGCTGGATGCATGCCTGCGACCTGTCTAGGAGGACAAGGGAACGACATCCAGGACTGGGACTCTTTAAGCGGTACCCGCAGCATGGTGTGAAGTGAACACCAGGACTTGACCTTCTTATGTGGTACCTGCAGCAAGGTGTGAATGGAACACCAGGATTTAAACTAAGGTGACTTTGTTTATATTTTGTTAACCTGCCAAGTGTGAATAAACACTGAACTTTTTAAGTTAAAGACTTTGTTGTTGCATCTACACTGCGTCCGCTAACCTGCCTACCAGAGCGAATCCCCACATGGTTCACACAAGCATATTTTTGGTCCGCATCCGATCTGCATTTTTGCAGGTCCAATGCGGACCCATTCACTTCAATGGAGCCACAACATATGCAGACAGCACACCTGTGTGCTGACCACATCTGCATGTCTATTCCGCGGCTCAGCAAAATAATAGAAAATGTCCCTTTCTTGTCTGTTTTACAGACAAGGATAGGTCAGTTCTATAGAGGGCAGGATGTTGTATTCCACAAAAGGCGAAATACAAGGCCTTTATCCATGTTTTGCGGATCCTTAATGGCCATGTGCATGAGCCCTAAAGCTATACCAGATAAGGAGAAACAAATTTATCTCAGGTAGACCTCCGGGACGACATACGAACAGGATACGAAGGAAACAGGCCAAGGACCATGGAATACATAATTTATTAAAAAGGAATAAAGACACGTGACAATGACTGTAACAAAAGACCTCAATGTACTGAAATGGATCAGTGGGTGTGGACCCACTGCGCCACTGACTAGCAATACTCTGGAGGGGCGTAACTAAGCAACTACCTGGTATTCACTAGAGCCTCAGATGGTGAGGATAGACTTGGGCCGAAGGTAGTTTCCAGGGGCTACTCCAGAGCATAACCCGAGTCGGTGGCAGTAGGATCAGGTGGCACGGAGATACCAGACAAGGTACTGACAGTACATTGAGTCCACAGACAGGCAGGCAGAACGGAACAGAGGCAGAAGTAGATACCTGCGCCTCAAGCACAATAGAAGCAAGGCGACCCCAGGAAGAGCTGCACAGAACAGGCAGAGCAGAAACAGAAGCAGTCACCTGCGCCACAAGCAATAGAAGCTAAGTGGCCCCAGGCAGAGCTGCACATAGACAGAGAAAGGGCATTCGGGCATATGGGCATTCCCCCTCCGGGAAACACAGGAACCCTCTTCCAAAGGAGGACATGGACAGACATGAACGGAACACCAGAAGCAGTAAGGACTGCCAGACAGACAAAAACAGGAACATAGATCAGACGCAGATAAGCTCTGCTAGGCTATACAGATACAGGACAGATACAAGGCAAGGTACAGGGCCTGAACACAAACAATACAGAACCAGGCGGAACATACCAAAGTGTAGATGGTAGGACCCCTTGGGTCAGCAGCAAAGGGAAAAACAAATGTAGACAGACAGACTACACAGAGCAGAAGGGTGACACACCCACAAGACAAGACAGAACAGACTGACCTCAACATTCCCCCCTCAAAAGCAGAAATAGCATCCTAACGAGCGCACCTGAAAGAACACACCCAGGAACCGACCAGGGGAGGTTAACCCCATCAGAACCAAACAGGGAGGTACCAAATCAGGTCAGGGGTAACCAGAAACCACAGCATACCAAGCTGCGATACAGGACGTTGCCCCTAGCAACCAGCATGCATGGAACAGCATGAATCTAGCAGAGCAATGAATGGGGAGATCTCTGGATCCATGTGAATACAGGGCTGGTTCTAGCTTTGTTATAAAGAGATTGTCACGTACTGTATCATGTCCGATTTTCATTTGTCATACTAGTCATGGGATAACCCCTTTAAACAATAAAAAAAAAATCAAAATCATGAGCATTAAAATCTTCAAAAAATTATCCCATGCGGTGAATGGCGTAATAAAAAATAAAAAAAATGGCTGATTCGTCATTTTTTCAGCACTTTACCTCTCAACAAAATTTAAGAAAAAGTGATCTAAAAGTCATACCGACCCTCAAAAACTACAGATTGTCCAGGGAAGAATGAACCCTCGCACATCTCCGTAGACCTATCTATAAAAAAAAACAGACGAAGGCACGTCGAAACGTGCGTCAGGGTAGCGCCATCCCAGTACGAGTACACTGAGCTTAATAGGTGAGTCTCTCTTTGATTTCTGGCTATTACTTTCCTGTTTCAGCAGTCCTTATAATTCTGGTCCTATTTTATGGGCAGTATATTTTGTGTTGACATCTTTTATAGGATTGCTGGCAATAATAATTTTTGGAGACTTTGGCTGTCCCTTATATGTGTATATTTCTATGTAGATGAGACTCATGGATGAGTCACATGGATATAGGTTTACAAATTGTTGTTTATTATAATACAGTATGTAGCCAGTGTCCCACTGGGATGGTGTTGTTTCTTTGCTGCTAGCCGGTTTTTAATTACAACGTCTGTTATGTATGTATAAAATTGTAATTCAATAAAATAGAATTTTTTGTATTAGTACCTGTGAGCTTCAATTTTTGTAGGTTTTGTTATAGGAGCTGGTACCCTCATATTTTTCTAATTGTTGGCCCATTGAATTTGCCGTAATATGTATTACATATACTAACTGTAGGTTGGCATGTGGGCCAGCGTTGGTCTTGCGTTTATATTTATATCTATAAAAAAGTTATATGGGTTAGAATATGGTGATGAAAAGAAAAATTTTTTTTTTTCAAAAGTTGAATTTTTTTTTCAGTATTAAAAAGCAAGAAAAACCATACATATGTGGTATCGCTGTAATCATATTGACCTGGAAATTGAAGAGCACAAGTCAGTTTTACCGCAAAGTAAACGCAAATGCCCTAAAAACAAAACCCAAAAGACTGTAGCGAAATTGCACCCAATTCCACCCCATTTAGAATTTTTTTATCTAGATTCGCACTACATTCTATGCAATATTAAATGGTGCCATTAGAAAGAGCAAATTATCCTGCATAAAACAAGCCCTCATATGGCTATGTGAACAGAAAAAAAAAAAAAGTTATGGGTCCAGGAAAGCAGGCAGCAAAAAACGAAAACGCAAAAACAGAAAATTGCTTAGTCAGGAAGGATTGAAGGGCAGAACGCAGGAATAACCAATGGACTTGGTCAAATGCTTTTCAGCATCCAGCGATACTACACAGGCTGGAATATTTCCCCCTCCCCCCCCCCCCCTGAAATATCAGTAAGGCTAAGTTCACACGGGCGAGTATTCCGCGCGGGTGCAATGCGGGAGGTGAACGTATTGCACCCGCACTGAATCTGGACCCATTCATTTCTATAGGGGTGTGCACATGAGCTGTGATTTTCACGCATCACTTATGCGTTGCGTGAAAATCGCAGTATGCTCTATATTGTGCGTTTTCCACGCAACGCAGGCCCCATAGAAGTGAATGGGGCTGCGTGAAAATCGCAAGCATCCGCAAGCAAGTGCGGATGCAGTGCGATTTTCACGCACGGTTGCTAGGAGACGATCAGGATGGAGACCCGATCATTATTATTTTCCCTTATAACATGGTTATAAAGGAAAATAATAGCATTCTGAATACAGAATGCATAGTAAAATAGGGCTGGAGGGGTTAAAAAAAATAAAATAAAAATTTAACTCACCTTAGTCCACTTGATCGCGGAGCCCGGCATCTCCTTCTGGCTCCTTCTTTGCTGATTGTAGGAACAGGACCTGTGGTGACGTCACTCCGGTCATCACATGATCCATCACATGATCTTTTACCATGGTGATGGATCATGTGATGGACCATGTGATGACCGGAGTGACGTCACCACAGGTCCTTTTCCTGCAATCAGCAAAGAAGGAGACAGAAGAGAAGCCAGGCTCCGCGATCAAGTGGATTAAAGGGACACTGACAGGCGAAATCAGCATATATAGTTAGATATATGACATTACAGGTCTTATAGAGTCTTTTAAAAGCATATAACTATCCCCCCTGTCCACCTTATAAAGAGCGAAATATAAAGTTTTATAACCTGCTTCTCCGTTCAGCAATCTGCCCAAGGGGCGGCGTTTCATGTGAAAATGCGCCCAGCCAGCCTTCCCAACTGCCGTTCTTAAGCCCCGCCCAGCTCATCATTATTCACTTCGCTGGGCGGCGGCTAGAACTCTCCCCAGTCCCGATCCTGCGCCTGCGCAATTCAATCCTCCGGGCATCGTTCATGCCCAATCTTCTGCGCCCCGCCGTGCCGTCGGACGCACTATAATTAACCCCTTATATGATGTGAGTGAGCAGCACTCTGAAGCGCTGCTCTGAACAGTGCATGGCTGAGGCTGCAGCTGCCTCGAAGACGCAGGCTGGTGTGTGTACGCAGGCGCAGAAGATTGGGTATGAAGGATACCGGGAGGATTGAATTGCGCAGGCGCAGGATCGGGACTGGGGAGAGTTCTAGCCGCCGCCCAGCGAAGTGAATAATGATGAGCTGGGCGGGGCTTAAGAACGGCAGTTGGGAAGGCTGGCTGGGCGCATTTTCACATGAAACGCCGCCCCTTGGGCAGATTGCTGAACGGAGATGCAGGTTATAAAACTTTATATTTCGCTCTTTATAAGGTGGACAGGGGGGATAGTTATATGCTTTTAAAAGACTCTATAAGACCTGTAATGTGATATATCTAACTATATATGCTGATTTCGCCTGTCAGTGTCCCTTTAAGGTGAGTTTAATTTTTTTTTAACCCCTCCAGCCCTATTTTACTATGCATTCTGTATTCAGAATGCTATTATTTTCCCTTATAACCATGTTATAAGGGAAAATAATACAATCTACAGAACACCGATCCCAAGCCCGAACTTCTGTGAAGAAGTTCGGATTTGGGTACCAAACATGCGCGATTTTTCTCACGCGAGTGCAAAACGCATTACAATGTTTTGCACTCGCGCTGAAAAATCGTGCATGTTCCCGCAAAGCATCCGCACCTTTTCCCGCAATGCCTGTGTGAACTCAGCCTAAAAGTGTTTTGTTGGTATTGTGACGGGCTTTGTGTTTTAAAACAAAGCCCACCTGGTCTATATGAATCATCTGCAGTAACAAGCGGGGTAGACGATTGAAAAATTTAATGTCTACATCCATAAGGGATATGTGGTGAAAATTTGCACAGTAGGACACATCTTTCCTAGGTTTGGGGAGATTGGCAATGGCAGCCATGAGAGATTGAGTGGTGAAAGGGTGCTCTGTTGAAACTGAGTTAAATACTTTAGTTATAAAAGGGAATAATTGGGAGGAAAAGCCATCTCGGCCTGGGCTTCTGCTGCTAGGAGAGGAATTAATGACAGTGGTTACCTCCAACTCAGAAAACTCTCTAAGTAGGAAGAATCTTCTGAAAGTACAGGGAGGGCAGTCTGGGTTACATAATCACCCACGCTCTGACTAAATTGTGTAGACGACATGTCAGCAAGAACAGTGGCGTACATAGAGATGTAAGGGCCCCATAGCAAGAATCAAACCAGGACTCCCACACAGTACAGAAAGGTTTCTGCCTAAACCCTTTTCAATGAGCCTTGGGCCACTGTTTCATTTGGTAAAAGTTCCTTAAGGCTGGGTTCAGACCTGAGCGTATTTGATATGCGCGTTTAACGCGCGTTTTTGTCGCGCGTTTTTATGCGCGTTTTTTGCAATAGTAAATGCGCGTTTGTGTGATTGACTGCAGTGTCCTATGGCCACAAACGCGCGTCAAAACGCCCCAAAGAAGCTCAAGAACTTGTTTGAGCGTAGGGCGTTTTTCAGCGCGTTTAAACGCGCTGTAAAATGCTCAAGTGAGAACCAGGGCCATAGGGAAGCATTGGTTTTCATGTGTTGAGCGTTTTACAGCGCGTTTGAACGCGATGTAAAACGCTCAAGTGTGAACCCAGCCTTAGGCTGGGTTCACACGAGCGTGTCCGGATTAGGTCCGGATGCGTCCCGGTGTGTTGCGGCAAAACCGCGCGAGTAGGAATGCAATTGCAGTCAGTTTTGACTGCAATTGCGTTCCGATGTTCAGTTTTTATCGCACGGGTGCAATGTTTTTTGCACGCGCGTGATAAAAAACCGACACTGGTACCCAGACCCGAACTTCTTCACAGAAGTTCAGGTTTGGGTTAGTTGTAGTGTAGATTGTATTACTTTCCCTTATAACATGGTTATAAGGGAAAATAATAGCATTCTGAATACAGAATGCATAGTACAATAGGGCTGGAGGGGTTTAAAAAAATAAACTCATTAACTCACCTTCTCCTCTTGATCTCGAAGTTCCCGGTCTCTTCTTTACTTGAGTTGTGGGCTAAAGGACCTTTGAGTTGAGTTTACTGATGAGTTGTGGGCTAAAGGACCTTTGGTGACGTCAGATCTCATGCTCCAATCACATGGTCCATCACTGCGATTTTCACGCAACCCCATTCACTTCTATGGGGCCTGCGTTGCGTGAAAAACGCAGAATATAGAGCATGCTGCGATTTTCACGCAACGCATAAGTGATGCGTGAAAATCATCGCTCATCTGAACAGCCCCATAGAAATGAATGGGTCCAGATTCAGTGCGGGTGCAATGCGTTCACCTACCGCATTGCACCCGCGCGGAAATCTCGCCCGTGTGAACGCAGCCTTAGAGGGTAGAGTCCTGATCAAGTTTTCACCTCCAGTAGAAGAGGAGGTAATCCCAACTACGACTGGGACCCCTCTTCCCCTCGGCCCCATAGCAGTCGCCTGGTCTGCCGCTATGGTAGTTATGCCCCTGAGCAAGAGGGAATCTTAGATTGTACAGTATGGTCATATTCCTTGAATGTCTTTGCAATGTCCTCAGTCTTCTAAATGGTCAAACCAAAAGCCGTGGTGGCTGGTCAGGAACAAATCAAGTCTGCTGTACATACCATGCACTGGTGAGTAGGGATGAAAGACACACCACACGTTAGTCACATATTGAAAAGTTTGGATTTAGGGGAAGTCAACTGAGAGATACAGATAAGGGATAAGGGACCTACCCATAGAGGAATCTAAGCATTTATCAAACATCAAGTTGAAGTCCGTCCCCCCCTCCCCCCCCACAATCATCAATCCCTAATCCCTCTGCTAAATCTGAAAGATGAGTCATGTGCTTCTTACAAAAGCCAATCTGGTCACAAAAGCTTGTCTGATATGTGGATTTTCTGAAAAACATACTGGCCATTGGGATCTGCCTCAAAGGAGAACACAGAAGCAACAAGTGATTTTTTTAGAGCAATACTCATTACCTTAAATCTTGCTTCAGAATTAGGCCTCATGCACACGGCCATGCCATTTTTTGTGGTCCGCAAACCGCGATCCGCAAAAAACGGAAGCTGCCCGTGTTGCCTTCCGCAATTTGCGGAACGGGCGCCGTTAATATAAATGCCTATTCTTGTCCGCAAAGCGCGGACAAGGATAAGACGCTATATTTTTTTAGCGGGGCCGCGGAACGGAGCCACGGATGCAGACAGCACACTGAGTGCTGTCCACATCTTTTGCGGCCCGATTGAAGTGGATGGGCTGGATGTCTTGGGACTGTCGCAGCAATGCCATTCATTTCTATGGGATCACCGCTACTCAGCGATCCCGGTCGGGACCAGTGTTGTCGTGTAGCCCTAGCCTTAACCTCCTTTTGCTCTGTCAGCTGTTGCAAGGCTGTTCCCCATTGCTCATCAGCTTGGGCTATATAAACTCTGTTGTTTCCTCACTTTCTTGCCTGAACAATTATGTCTAAATAGATCTGCCAGGTCTCTCTAGCTTTCTACAGCTGGTAAAAGAGCTGTAATTTGTTTGGCTGCCTATGTACTTGACCTGTACCTGTTCATCGTACTGATACTGTGCCACCTGCCCTGACCTTTGGACGGTTCCACAGAGTCACACAAACTCTGACAGCCCTGACCCCTGCCTGTCCAATCCACGTGAGTCAGCAGCCAACCATAACAGGACAACTCCAAGAGGTAGCAGCCTAGTGGTTTCCCTGCAGTGAAGGCCAGATTCCTGTATAGGGTATAAAGAGTGAAAACCAGAGGATCACTAGGATAACGCCCTCAGGACTAGCCCAAATTCAAACCAGTTACTTGGCACAGTGGATCCACATTCACTTTCCATAACAAAAAAAGACCAGATTTCTGGTCTTTCCAGTTTTGGTCATTTTGGGATACATGCATATAAATTCAGGCCTAAATGGTATGTGTGAACTCTGCACACTGACCGGTGTGTATAACATTATGCTTGGCTCACACTTTAAACAACTAATATACAATTTTATATTATTTTTATGAAAAAATTACACTTTGATGCAAAATTGCATTAGGGGGTCTGTGTGAATAAAGCGTTGAGTGACATTTTCACAATGTGACAGTGTATACTTTCAGAAACTAAATAGTTTTACCACATTCCTCTCTACCCAAACATCACACAGCATACAACACAATACAAGGGGAATCCTCTTTAAATTCATTGTGTAATATGTCATAGATACATGTGAGGAAATGACATGGGGAAGTCTGAGATTTTCTGAAGAAAAAGCTGACACTATATTCTAAGTAAGCTGCAATTATGTAAATGGCCATTTAGTAACATGTAAAATGTCATAATAAAAACATAAGGTGGAAAATGTGATAGAGTAACAGCATTTAACATGGAATATGTGATACAATAATAACATGTAACATGTAATATACAGTAATAATGTAGCTGGGAATATGTGATATAGCAATAAAATGTAATATAGCAATACTGTAACATGCAATATTCAAAATTATAATACCATATAAAGTGCAATATAACATAGAGTAATACTATGTAACATGGTATATGTGATGCTGGTTTAAGGCCTCTTTCACACAAGTTTATTTGCAATCCTTATATGGGGCGTATTTTGTGTACAGGAATCTGCTGCTAATGTTAAAGAATAGGGCTATTCACATGGGTGTATCATTTCCATCAGTATTTGAAATACACAGCAGATGAATTACTGAAGCAATACTGATAACAATCTTGATGGCATATCAACCGAAATCCAGACGCTCGTGTGAAAGAAGATAAAATGCGCAAAATAGATCAATGTCTTGCGAAAGGTATGAAAACAATTGCTATATCTCGAAAACTGAAGAAAGATCATCTTCACGGCACAGGCAAATAAGATATGATAAAGGCTTATTACACTACTCAAAAAAGTTAGGGATATTTGGCTTGTGGGTAAAACTTCAGGATGAACCTAAAATGCACTCTAACCTATACAGGTGACCTTAATGTGACCTTCTCTAAACTTTTGAATGCACATGTCCAACTGTTCAATGTTTCAGTACTTTTTGCACAGCTTGCTGTTCTCTAACAAGGAGCTTAACGGCAAAATTCCCAACAGGTGTTTGATCCATGAATCGCCAAATAAATTTCCTGGTTCAATGAGAATTGGTATTTAGAACAAGAAATTTCAATATAAACAGTCCTCCTCATCATGCTGTTCACGTTTTGACATCATGAGACCAAGGCGACACCTAACAATTGATCAACAGTACCTCGCCATTGCGAGGCTTCAAGTAGGATGTCCTCAGACAGAAGTGGCCACTGAGCTTATAGTGTCATAGAGTGTCATCAGCAGGTTGCAACAGAGATACAGAGAGATTGGAAGAGTCACAGCAAGGCATAGAAGTGGACGTCCTTTGGCCACATCCCACACTGATGACCACTTCATTGTGAACAATGCCCTGCGGAATCAGCATACATAATTTGTATTGTCGCATACACAATGACCAAATCTATTAAAACATCCCATAAAAACAATGTCAGAATTGTAATATTTTTGGTCACCTCATCTTCCCCAAATAATTGAATAGAAAATGATGAAAAGGTCATGACATGGAGACACAAAACAATCTTTTTTTAAAGTTTTTTAAGAGTAAAACATAACAAACATTATGTAAATGTGGTATCTCTAAAATTGGACGGACCTGCAAAATAAAATAAAAATGAAACCCCAATAACTATTTCAGAATTGCGTTGTCTTTTCATACTGATTCTCTATTTTTCTAATTTATACAATTCATTTGATGTACCCCAAAATGGTGGTATTAAAAAATACAAATTGCCAATAAGCCCTCATGTGGTTGTTCATGAGAAAATAAAATGCTATGGCTTTTGAAATGCGGACATCACGAAACAATACAAATTGGTGAGTCTAAGGGGTTAATTTAATTTAAAATCCTCAGCAGGCTCAGGCAGCCATGACTTTCATGTCAGTCCCACCAGTGTGTACTCACCCTTAGAGCTAATGCACACGGCCGTTGCCATTTTTGCAGTCCGCAAATTGTGGATCTGCAAAATACAGATACCGGCTGCGTGCGTTCCACATTTTGCGGAACGGAACATCCTGCCAACTATAGGACTATAAAACGGACAAGAGTAGGACATCTATTTTTCGGGGCTGTAATAGACATATGGATGCATGGGTGAAGTGAATGGGACCGTATCTGACCCGCAAAAAATGTGTAAGTTCCTGTGCATGAGTCCTTATTATACTACTTGTTTGTTACTAAGGTTCAGTAATAGGTCCCCTAATATTTAACTTATTAGGGTTAGCACTGGTGTCGGTTAGCATGGGGTTCCTAAGTTCAAATCTGACCAATGACAATATCTGCATGGAATTTATATGATCTCCCCATGTTTGCGTGGGTTTCCACCGGGTACTCCGGTTTCCCCCCACAATCCAAAGACATACTGATAGGAAGTTTAGATTGTGAGCCCCACTGGGGACAGAGAGTAATGATAATGTCTGTAAAGCGCTGCGGAATATGTCAGCGCTATATAAGTGAGTAAACTGAATAAATAATTATATAGAGCAGGGGTACTCAACTGGCAGACCGCGGTGTGAGTCTATACCATGGTAGCCAGCTTTCCGGACTCCTCCTCTCAACTTTATCTGTGTCCTCAGGACACAGATACAGTTGAATGCACTGATGAAGCAGGGAGCCATTGAATTCCTGCTTCACTGTTCACCTCCCGCTGGTGATTTAGCACTGGCAAGAGCAATGAGATGATGTAATCTTGCCTGCTGCACTGAGCCACAGATAACACAGCAAAGAGCAAGGGTCTTCTCCGCACAGTGTTGTCTATGGCTCAGTATGGCAGGTATGATGAAATCACTGCATTGCGCCAGTGTAACGGTCACGTCCACACACACACTGGGGGAAGGATAGTGACCACTGCGCTCCACCCTCACCCCTGGCCCTGCCTACTTGCCTCACGAGTCCTGATGACAGGGGACAACTGGACGACAGTCCCTAACTTAGGATACGTGCAGGGAAGACAGACAAGACAAAATACGGAACATGAACGGACCGGGTCAGAACCAAGAGAGCTACGCAGTACAAAGGGTTAAGCAAAGAATGGTCAGGAGAAGCCGGGGTCAAATACCAGGAGAGTAGAGAAGTACAAGGGGAGTCCTAAGAGAGTAGTCAGGTGGGAGCCGAGGTCACAATACCAGGACGGATGCACAGTACAGGAGGAGCAGGCAAAGGATCGTCAAGGAACGGAATCAGGTGAGTATTCAGTAGTCCAACAAATAGCCAGGAACCTAGAAATTAACAGGCAACCTGTGGCTAGCAGGCTGCCTGTATTTATAGTGGGGAGTGAGGGTCATGTGACGTGGCCAGCGTCACATGACCGACAGACCAACCAGTTGAGCACCGGCAACACTAAGGGGACATCATACTGTGAGGTCGCACTAAGGGTAAATTCTTATTGTGTTGGTGGAGGACTGGGTGGGATTAAAGGTATTACTATTTTTAGAAAAGGACTTGCGACTTCCGGTTCTGGCGCGCGCATGTAAGGCAGCAGGAGGAAGGAGCTCCGCCGTTCAGAGCCCAAGACCAAGCTGCCAAACCTTATCAAGGGGAGAATTCTCCACTCACAGTGTCTGCATCTCTCCAGCAGTGGATGGAGAGGTACTTGGTCAGAGGTGGCACGTCTGCAGGAGGCCCCTCACCTAGAAGAGAAGGATGACACCAGAGTGGCAAGATGGCGGCAGCGGCTGAACGTGCAATTCGCTCTACTCGATTCCTCACAGGCCCCCAGGCTCGCAGAACTGGACTCGGAGGAGGATAAGGAACCAGATGTGCTAAATGGATTAGCCATATCATGCAAAACTCTATAAGTTGAAGTGGCAAAACTGTTAGCTACAGACATAAAGACAAAATTAGACTCTAACAAAGCTCCAGGCAGACATCGAGTTAGAACATAGTCTAAGCCTGCTAGAGGACGAACTAGAAAAGTCCAAGACCCAAATGCAACACATTTTGAAATCCAATAAATCCCTACAAGAGAAAGTAGAGGACATAGAGAATAGATCTAGAAGGAGTAATGTGCAAATTTTTAGGCCTCACGGAATCAATTCTACCTGGGCAGATCTCCCGGATATGTGCCATAGAGATCCCTTCAGGCCCTAGGCATTAATGCTCAGTGTACAGTGGAAAGAGCACATTGTATAGGCCCACCAAGGGACTTACAAAATAACAACACAGTCCGAAGGCCTAGCCCAACCATTGTCAAATATCTGAACTATGCGGATAAAGCTGCCATTTTGGGCGGGTTCAAAAAGGAGGGAGGCCCATAGTAGTTAGAGGCCATAAACTACTCTTGTTTGGGGACTACTCAGCGGAGGTCTGAAGAAAAAGGAAAGCTTTTACAATGATTTGCTCAGCTTTAGTAAAGAGGAGACAGAAATTTGCCCTACAATTTCCAGCGGTCCTGAAGATGTTTAGAGAGGAGGGTCAAACGGACATTTACAACACCCCTAAGGAAGCCATGTTGTCATTGGACATCTCCAGCCAGATGGACCTCCCTCCACGTGGACTCCCATCACCAGACAGACGAAAGTCACATCAACAACAACACAGTCCAGGCTCATCCAAGCCTTCCAGAGGACGACGTGGGGAAGAACAGGGGACCGCCAATAGACACTGGGCCTGAGTAACTTTTTTTTTTCTTTTATCTCTTTGTAATAATATGTACAGTTGCAAGAAAAAGTATGTGAACCGTTTGGAATTATATGGATTTCTGCACAAATTGGTCATAAAATGTGATCTGATCTTCATCTAAGTCACAACAATAGACAATCACAGTCTGCTTAAACTAATTACACACAAAGAATTAAATGTTACCATGTTTTTATTGAACACACCATGTAAACATTCACAGTGCAGGTGGAAAAAGTATGTGAACCCTTGGATTTAATAACTGGTTGAACCTCCTTTGGCAGCTATAACTTCAATCAAACATTTCCTGTAGTTGCAGATCAGACGTGCACAACGGTCAGGAGTAATTCTTGACCATTCCTCTTTACAGAACTGTTTCAGTTCAGCAATATTCTTGGGATGTCTGGTGTGAATCGCTTTCTTGAGGTCATGCCACAGCATCTCAATCGGGTTGAGGTCAGGACTCTGACTGGGCAACTCCAGAAGGAGTATTTTCTTCTGTTTAAGCCATTCTGTTGTTGATTTACTTCTATGCTTTGGGTCGTTGTCCTGTTGCAAAACCCATCTTCTGTTGAGCTTCAGCTGGTGGATAGATGGCCTTAAGTTCTCCTGCAAAATGTCTTGATAAACTTGGGAATTCATTTTTCCTTCGATTATAGCAACCCGTCCAGGTCCTGACACAGCAAAGCAGCCCCAAACCATGATGCCCCCACCACCATACTTTACAGTTGGGATGAGGTTTTGATGTTGGTGTGCTGTGCCTCTTTTTCTCCACACATAGTGTTGTGTGTTTCTTCCAAACAACTCAACTTTGGTTTCATCTGTCCACAGAATATTTTGCCAGTGCTGCTGTGGAACATCCAGGTGCTCTTGCGCAAACTGTAAATGTGCAGCAATGTTTTTTTTGGACAGCAGTGGCTTCTTCTGTGGTATCCTCCCATGAAATCCATTCTTGTTTAGTGTTTTATGTATCATAGATTCGCTAACAGGGATGTTAGCATATGCCAGAGACTTTTGTAAGTCTTTAGCTGACACTCTAGGATTCTTCTTCACCTCATTTAGCAGTCTGCGCTGTGCTCTTGCAGTCATCTTTACAGGACGGCCACTCCTAGGAAGAGTAGCAGCAGTGCTGAACTTTCTCCATTTATAGACAATTTGTCTTACCATGGACTGATGAACAGCAAGGCTTTTGGAGATACTTTTATAACCCTTTCCAGCTTTATGCAAGTCAACAATTCTAAATCGTAGGTCTTCTGAGAGCTCTTTTGTGCTAGGCATCATTCACATCAGGCAATGCTTCTTGTGAAAAGCAAACCCAGAACTGATGTGTGTTTTTTATAGGGCAGCTGTAACCAACACCTCCAATCTCATCTCATTGATTGGACTCCAGTTGGCTGACACTTCACTCCAATTAGCTCTTGGAGATGTCATTAGTCTAGGGGTTCACATACTTTTTCCACCTGCACTGTGAATATTTACATGGTGTGTTCAATAAAAACATGGTAACATTTAATTATTTGTGTGTTATTAGTTTAAGCAGACTGTGATTGTCTATTGTTGTAACTTAGATGAAGATCAGATCACATTTTATGACCAATTTGTGCAGAAATCTATATAATTCCAAAGGGTTCACATACTTTTTCTTGCAACTGTATATACGTCCTCTTCTGAATGGGGCCTGCGCTGCTTTAGAGTGAGAGGACCCTTATAGCACATATAGAAGGTTGCTATGTGGGGGGGGGGGAGAGGCAGGAGGGAGGAGATGGTTAGAGGAAAGGGAGGAAGACCAAAAGATGATCTCAGAGGAATTGTGGGATACTACCACTTTATTGGGTGCGACGGTGGAGGAGATAAAGGCAAGAACCAAAAAAGAAGAAAGAGGGGAGCAGATAGCGAAAAAAGTGAAGTCCAGATGGAAATGCTTTAGTGGGGGAGAGGGGATAGGACATTTTTGTGGGGCAAGGTAAAGGGATGGAGGGGCTTGTTACATCTTATTTACAGCACTGTGGGGGACCCGGGCGAGGGACTATATGAGGTGTTACCGTGTTATTTCTAGAAGATGGTGCGCATCGTCACATGAAATGTGAAAGGATTAAGATCACCTCATGAGATTAATGGTGCTCAGACACCTAACAAGGCTTAAAGCGGACATAGCCCTATTACAATAGACTCATCTAGAGGAAAGTGACTTCTGGAGGATGGAATGGCTATGGGTAGGCGAGGTGATAGGTTCCCCATCAGTGGGGAGACAGGCAGGGGTGCTCCTTCTATTGCACAAGAAACTACAGTATAAACTTATCTCTGCAGAAAATGATGGGGAAGGGGGGGGTGCTGATTAGGGCCACCATGGAAACCATGGTAGGACCAATGATACTCTATAACATATATGCATCGAATGCGCATGCTAATCTCTTTTTTTGCACTAGAGGGGCGGATACTGCAGGAGACTCGTTTTGGTGGGAGGAGACCTAAACACAGTAAACTAGGTGTCGGAGGACAGAAGGAGAACCAGAACTGACATAAAAGGTAGGAGATAAGACGCCTCCCCTTCTTTGCACACTCTTGGAAGCCACTGGGCTGATCGATATTTGGCGGTATTTCATCTCTATGGAGAGAGAATTTACACACTTCTCTCACTCTCAACAAGCATGGTCAAGGATCGATTACTTCCTAGGATCTAATCACCTGATCCAGAGAGTTCAGGAGCTGGATATAGGGGAGATGGTTATCTTTGAACATGCGCCGGTGATTCTACAGTTAAGGGAAATGAGTCCCAAAGGCCAGGATTATATATGGCGGTTATCTGGGTATTTGGCCACAGATGAAGACTTTATAAGACGACTTTTAGGTTGGTGGTGGGAGTATGGGGAAACTAATGGGCAACATAGGGAGACGCCAGCTTTGTTCTGAGGTGCGGCAAAAGCGCTACCAAGAGGACACATCATTTCATACACTTCAGCTCATAAGAAAGAGGACGAAAACTAAGTTTCTAGAGGCCACAACCACTCTTAGGAGTCTTTACACCACCTTCTTTCAGAATCTCACAGAACAAAAGAAACTTAGGTGGGTGACAGCTAAACATAATTTTGACCATCATACGGAGAAATTAGAAAGGATATACGCTGACCACACCTCAGCGGCCTTTTTTAAGTATGGCAATAAACCAGGCAAACTTTTGACACGGCTGGCAAAAGGTAGGAGACCGCAACAACTTATACCGAGACTCAAATCAAGCATGGGAGGGAAGACAGATGACCCTAGAGATACACTACAAATATTTAAACGTTATTATGAAGGGTTATATACACAGGACCCATATGTTATGCAGAAAGGGAAAGCCTTTTTAGATGCCATACATCTACCACAGGTAGCAGAGGAAGATCCAGTCATCCTGAATGCCCAAATCACTGAACAGGAAATACAGTCAGCAATTAAATCTTTGCATAATGGAAAGGCATTGGGTCCAGACGGATTCCCGGCTGAGTTCTACAAGGGACTTAGCAAAGAAATAACTCCCACCCTAATGTCACTATTTAATTCAATTCTGCAGTGTCAAAAGGTAATGCCATCAGGTAAGGTGGCTTACATTAAATTACTGACCAAGACAGATAAGGATCTAACCCACCCTGGCTCCTATAGGCCGATTTCCATGATAAATCAGGACTTGAACATCTTATCCAAAATAATGGCCAATAGATTGGCTGACATTCTCCCTAAATTAATAGGTCACCATCAAGTGGGATTTGTCAAGGGGCGCTCAGCCACCACAAACATACGTACTGTAATGGCAGTGCAAGATTGGGTAGCAAGAAAAGGAATTGAGAAGGGAGGGGGCAAGCACTCTTGGCGAAAGACTCTGAAAAAGCTTTTGACAATGTAAATTGGGAGTGCCTGGGGCTGGTTCTGGACCGGATGGGGATTAGGGAGGACTTTTGAGTCTTTGTTCAAGCCATATATACCTCACTGCAGGCGAGAATTTGCCTCCCTGGGTTCCTGCCCGCTTCGATCTAGCGCCAGAAAGGGACAAGGCAGTGCCCACTGTCACCGCTTTTATTCGATATACCATTGGAACCATTGGCCCTACATTTATTGAGATTAAAGGTATATGAGGGAATAAAGATAGGAAAAAAGGAAGTAAAAATTAAATTCTTTGCTGATGACATGCTGCTATTCCGGAATGATTCGGCCAAGCACGTGCTAACTATGTAACCATGTGTTTGTGCCACTGTTATCATCAGTTGAACTGTTATGTTCTGCACTCTTTCCTAATAGAGAACCAACCACCTCTTACTCTTCATCATGAGACCTGACCACCGGCTGATGCTTTTCTGGTACCATGTACAGCAGGGGATGCGTGATGATTTGTAACATGCTTTCAACCATTGCTTCTGATATTATACAGCAGCAGGAACTCAGCAACATCCTGAAATTAAGCTATACACTTGCAGGCTCCGTCTGTCAGCCAAACTTCCCCCTCAGTTTCACTTTCTCTTTCTACATATCAGGGACGTACACAGATCCCATAGGGCCCCATAGCAAAACTTAATATGGGTCCCCCATGCCCCACCAAAGTTTCCCAGTACGCATGCTACAATCACTCTCAGGCAACTCAAAGTGCAACAGTCCAGATTTCTGATGGATTTACACTCTTATTAAAAGGAAGAAGTTGTAATTTAAAAAATTGTAATAAAAATGTTGCCCTCCACCTCACCCATTTTATCTGACTTCTATGTCGGAAAACGTACAGTAGAATAGTTGCTTCATAAATATGGCGCTCATTCTGACCACCCTATTTCTCAATGTCTTTACACCAGACAAGTAATGAAGTATTGAGGCACTCAGGTTGAGGTTTTGCAAATAAAGGATAGCTTTATTTTACATAATCTGCATCATCCAGTTGCCCAATGTTATATATCAATGACAGAATATTTCTGACCGCATGCGCCCTAGGAATCCTTTTACCCACATCACAGATAATGTGACAGCTGATGAAGGTCAATTGTGACTGAAACGTCCGGTCAGAAATATTCTGTCATTGATATATAACATTGGGCAACTGAATGATGCAGATTATGTAAAATAAAGCTATCCTTTAATTGCAAAACCTCAACCTGAGTGCCTGAATACTTCATTACTTGGATAGTGGCTAAACAGCCCTTGATTGGCACCAGAGACATTTTGATTGAGTGCGGTTCCTCACTTCACTACAGTTTACACCAGACAACTGACAAATAATTGATAAATCTGCTTCCCTTCTATCACAAAACTGTCTGCCTGCAGCCATCACGAGGGGGGCTCAGTGCATAGGAACAGTGGCGTAGCAAGAAATGACTGGGCCCCACAGCAAATTTTTGAATGGGCCCCCCCTCCTGTGGCTAGTAAAGATCGCTCTCTCAGACCAGACCCAGCAGCTGTTCAATCCGTTTCCTACACTGTCTATACTGTCACTGTATATAATTTCATTGTAGAAAAAAAGGGTTGAAGGAATCCAGCTTCACTTTGATAAAGGAATCTTTTATTTTGCTTGCGGTAAAATCTCATCCATTAGTTACAAAAAATAGTATTAATCTTCGGGCTACCAGAGACAATTCCAGCCCTTCCTCATGACATTTTCATTGTGTAATACTGTTGAGGGGGCCCTGACAAAATCTTTTAGTCCTCTTCCCCTATAGCTACGCCCCTGCATAGGAATATATGCACTTATCCTTTACTGGTATGGAAGCTAATATTCAAAGAGGTATCTCCCAAAGTAGAGAGCCATCTCGCCAGCGCCACCTATTGGAAGTGGCTGCCTATGAGTCAGGCCACTTCCGTTTACGTTCACTTTTTTTGCGTTCCGTATACAGACCGTATACGGAACCATTTATTTCAATGGATCCACAAAAAAAAACGGAAGGTACTCCGTATGCCTTCCATTTTTGTATTTCCGTTTTTCCGTTCCGTTCAAAGATAGAACATATAATAAAATTGTCCGCAAAACGGACAAGGATAGTGCTGTTCTATCAGGGGCCAGCTGTTCCGTTCCGCAAAAAACGGAATGCAGACGGACGTCATCCGTACTTTTTACAGATCCGTTTGTTGGCCGCAAAAAAATGAAAAAGCCATACGGTCATGTGCAAGAGGCCTTAAAGGGGTTCTCCGGGAAGTAAGAAAATACAAATACTTAAATATTACTTTATTATAAATATTTTTCCAAATACCTTTTATTAGATATAATGGCTCGTTTTGTCTGAGGAGCAAGCATGAGGAGAAATAAAATGGCCGCCGCCCTATTAACAGACACAAAACTTGTCCTAATCACACAGGAGGACAAGTTACTTCACAACACTGATCTAAAGAGCTGCCGCATCCTCCTCTCTGCTCTACTTGTCAGGGATTATGATCCTGAATACGGCTGATAACATCTACAGCTGAATCTCTGTGGAAATGGAGTTCATGAGGAGACAGCAGTAAAGAGAGAATTGACAGAACAGATTGTGGTAATGGAGACTACAAACAAGTGCTCCTCAAAACCCCACCCCACCCTCCTCTCTGTACTTCATGTCTGCTCATGAACTCCATTCCTACAGAGATTCAGCTGAAGATCTTATCAGGTCTATTCAATAGGCGCCACTTTTTGGTCTGTACAGATCACTTTACTGCAGATCCATGCTTATCTATACACAAAGTTGATATCATTAGAGGCAGAATTTCAGAGCTTATCTATTCTTTCCTTGTACAATGACCTCTGCACAGGGCACAGAGCATGCCTAGAAAACTCTCCCATAGAAGTCAATAGGGTCCCTCCTGACAATTGTGTCTATAGCCATGTGGCTGCCATAAAGCAATTTTCTTATTGCTTTCTAAATGCTGTTAAGAACAGCTCAGACAAGATGGTCGGCCCTATAATCATGTTCAAGAAATGGAATTAAAAAAATCTGCAATCTGAAAATAAAAACAGATTAGAAAAAAGGATATGTGATGCTAACTGGCATATAAAATTTTTGGTGACACATTTCCTTTAAGGAGATTCAGCACCCTGCCTTAGCTACGGTAGTATGGAAGCTGAAAGAATGTCTTTGCACTGAGCTCCCCCTAGTGGCAGCTGCATGAAAATGCAGTGATTTATTGCTGAGAAAAGTAGTAGATCAGCACAGCCCCCATTGTGCCCGCTTCACATTAGTAATACTAACATGTGCCCCCTTAACAGTAGTAATGCTCACACATGCTCCTTCACAGTAGTTATGCTCATATGTGCCCCTATACATTGGCCAGATATGTGCCCTCTCCACAGTAATTATGCCCAGATATGTGTCTCATTCACAGCTGCTATGCCAAGATATGCCTCCTTACAGCAGTTATTCCCAGATATGCCCCTAACAGTAGTTATGCCCAGATGTGCCCCTAACAGTAGTTATGCCCGGATATGTGCCCCCTCACAATAGTTATGCCCGGATATGTGCCCCCTCACAGTAGTTGTGATAAGATATGTGCCCCCTTCACGGTATCGGTACCTAGGGCGGGCTGACTGTAGAAGATTAATGCAGAAGAAACAAAAACCTGGCCTAGTGAAAGCAGCGGCACTACTGCGAACACCGCCACCTTCTCAAAAAGCTGATGGGCGGGGGTCCATGGTGTCGGACCCCCACCGATCAGATACTGAGCCACTATTAAATGGACGGGCGCTGTGGAGTTCACTGTTAAAGGGGTGGTCACTGTTAAAGGGACAGCCACTGTTAAAGTCATTGTTAAAGGGGCGGTCACTGTGAAAGTCACTGTTAGGCGGTCACCGTTAAAGGGGAGGCCACTATGAAAGTCACTGTTAAACGGGCAGTCACCGTTAAAGGGGCGGCCACTGTGAAAGTCACTGTTGAAGGGGCGGTCACCGTTAAAAGGGCGGCCATTGTGAAAGTCACTATTGAAGGGGCGGTCACCAAAGTCACTGTTAAAGGGGCGGTCACCGTTAAAGGGGCGGCCACAGTGAAAGTCACTGTTAAAAGGGCAGCCACCGTGAAAGTCACTGTTAAAGGGGCAGTCACGTTAAAGGGGCGGCCACTGTGAAAGTCACTGTTAAAGGGGCGGTCACCGTTAAAGGGGCGGCCGCTATAATAGTCACTGTTAAACGGGCGGTCACCCCTGTCCGATACTCCATAAAAAAAAATATATAGAAACTGTGTAAAAAAAATTCCATTTTTGTCACCTTACATCACTAAAAGTGCAACACCAAGCGATCAAAAAGGCGTATGCCCCCAAAAATAGTACCAATCTAACCAACACTTCATTCCGCAAAAAATGAGCCCCTACATAGGACAAAAAATAAAAAAACTATGGCTCTCAGACTATAGAGACACTAAAACATGATTATTTTTCTTTGTTTCAAAAATGCTTTTATTGTGTTAAATGTAAAAAAAAAAAAAAAAGTATACATATTATGGACGCGGCGATACATAACAACCTGCTCTATAAAAATATCACATTATTTAACCCCTCAGGTGAACACCGTAAAAAAATAAAAATAAAAACTGTGTCAAAAAGCCATTTTGTCACCTTACATCACAAAAAGTGTAACAGCAAAGTCATATGCACCCTAAAATTGTAACAATCAAACAGTCATCTGATCCCGCAAAAATTATACCCTACCTAAGACAATCGCCCGAAAAAAAATATATAATATGGCTCTCAGACTATGGAGACACTAAACATGATTTTTTTGTTTGTTTCAAAAATTATATTAGTATATGAAACTTAGAGGGGTTCTGCACTTTGTTTAAACTGATGATCTATCCTCTGGATAGATCATTAGCATCTGATCGGCGGGGGTCCGACACTCGGGACCCCCGCCGATCAGCTGTTTGAGAAGGCAGCGCCGCGGCCTTCTCACTGTTTACTGCTGGCCGAGTGACGTCACGACTTGAATCAACTGGCCTGGGCGGGGCTAATCTCCATTTAAGGGAATGGAGCTTAACACCTATCTAAGACAGTTGCCCAAAAAATAAAAAAAACTATGGCTCTCAGAATATGGAGACACTAAAACATGATTTTTTTGTTTCAAAAATGCTGTTATTGTGTAAAACTTAAATAAATAAAAAAAAGTATACATATTAGATATTGCCACATCTGTAACGACCGCTCTATAAAAATATCACATGACCTAACCCCTCAGGTGAACACCGTGAAAAAAATAAAATACAAATGGTATCAAAAAGCCATTTTGTCACTTTACATCACAAAAAGTGTAATAGCAAGCGATCAAACAGTCATACGCACCCCAAAATAGCATCAATCAAACCGTCATCTCATATTGGAAAAAAATGAGCACCTACATAAGACAGTCGCCCAAAAAATAAAAAAAAATATGGCTGTATTATGTAAAATTGAAACAAACAACCCAAAAAAGTTGTCATATTTGGTATTGTCGCGTCCGTAACAACCTGCTCTATAAAAATAGCTCATGATCTAACCTGTCAGATGAACGTTGTAAATAAAAACAGCAATTTTTTTGTTACCTTGTCTCACAAAAAGTGTAATATAGAGCAACCAAAAATTATCTGTACCCTAAAATAGTACCAACAAAACTGCCACCTTATCCCGTAGTTTCCAAAATGGGGTAACTTTTTTGGAGTTTCTACTCTAGGGGTGCATCAGGGCGGTCTTCAAATGTGACATGGCAAGTTAAAATTATCCCAGTGAAATCTTCCCTCCAAAAACCATATGGCGTTCCTTTCCTTCTGCACCCTTCCGTGTGCCCGTACAGCAGTTTGCGACCACATATGGGGTGTTTATGTAAACTACAGAATCAGGGCAATAAATATTGAGTTTAGTTTGGCTGTTAATCCTGGCTTTCTTAGCGGAAAAAAATTATTAAAATGGAAAATCTGCCAAAAAAAATCCATTTTCAATTAATTCTTGTGGTACACCTAAAGGGTTAACAACGTTTGTAAAATCAGTTTTGAATACCTTGAGGGGTGTAGTTTCTAAAATGGGTCACTTTTTTGGAGTTTCTACTCTAGGGGTGCATCAGGGGGGCTTCAAATGGGAGTTGGTGTCAAAAAACCAGTCCATCAAAATCTGCCTTCCAAAAACTATATGACGTTTCTTTCCTTCTGCGCCCTGCCGTGTCGCCATACAGCAGTTTACGACCACATGTGGGGTGTTTCTGTAAACTACAGAATCAGGGCAATAAATATTGAGTTTTGTTTGGCTGTTAACCTTTGCTTTGTTAGCGGAAAAAAAATGATTAAAATTGAAAATCTGCCAAAAAAGTAAAATTCTGAAATTTCATCTTTAATTTCCATAAATTTTTGTGGAACACCTAAAGTGTTATCAAAGTTTGTAAAATCAGTTTTGAATACCTTGAGGGGTGTAGTTTCTAAAATGGGGTCATTTCTGTGTGGTTTCTATTATGTAAGCCTCACAAAGTAACTCCAGACCTGAACTGGTCCTTAAAAAGTGGGTTTTGGAAATTTGCTTCTAAACTTCTAAGCCTTCTAACGTCCCCTAAAAAAATAAAATGGCATTTACAAAATTATCCAAACATGAAGTAGACATAAGGGAAATGTAAAGTAATAACTATTATATGAGGTATCACTATCTGTTTTAAAAGAAGAGAAATAGAAATTTGGAAAGTTGCAAATTTTTAAAACTTTTAGGCAAATTTGGTATTTTTTTATAAATAAAATTTAAATATTTTAATTTTAATTTACCACTGACATGAAGTACAATATGTGATGAGAAAACAATCTCAGAGTAGCTTGGATAAGTAAAAGCGTTTTAAAGTTATCACCACATAAAGTGACACATGTCAGATTTGAAAAAAATCTGTCTGGTCCTTAAGTTGAAAAATGACCCGGTCCTTAAAGGGTTAAAGAGGCTACCACTGTGAAAGTCACTGTTAAAGGGGCGGTCACCATTAAAGGGACGGCCATTGTGAAAGTCGCAAGAACTTGAGCTCATTTTCTCTGGCTAAGAGCAGGGCGCTCTGATTGGATGCGCTCACAGCCAGGGAGAAGATAACCACTCCCAGGAAAAATACAAGTCTCCGCCTAGTATAACCAAGTCACCTCATTATAATATAAGGCGCCAAAATATACTGGGCCAACAGCGGACGAACAGGGGGTTCTTTAGAAAAAAAAAGTGCCATGGCATCAGTGGGGGCCGCCCTATAAGGTAGGATAATAATTAGACTAGAGCTAGCCTGATGAAAGGTCCTCTTTAAAGTTTGGGTAGTACGTCCCACATACAGAAGTTTGCAGGGACATTGTAATACTTATTTCTGACATTGGTGGTTCCGCAGGTCATTCTATGTCTGATGTATATAGTTTCATTATTGTGTGGGACTAGAATTTATTTCCTGTTGTGTGTGATGATGGTGCAGCATTTGCATCTGTTTCACACTTGAAGGCCCCCGTGTTTTCATGTTTGTTTTGTTCAGTTGTATGTCTTCTGGCAGTTTTGAGTTTCGGACATGAGGGGGCTAATCAATTTTTTTGTGTTTTGGCTCTACGGAAAATGACCCTAGGGGCACGAGGGATGATTTTATCAAGGATGGGATCTTTTAATAGGACAGTCCAATTCTTAGCTAGGATGTTTCTGATCTTGGTATGTTGGGGATTGAACCTAGTGATCAAATTGAGTTGGTGAGTTTCTTTTTGTAGTTTATGCTCAACCACTACTCTCTTGGTGTCTTCGCGAGGTAGTAAACTCTCTTTTTGGGAGACTTGGGAGATTCTTTTCATAGATTGTTCTAAGAGTCTTTGAACCAGTTTTTTAAGAGGTCAATGTGGCTTCTCATCTTTTTATCATCAGAACAATTTCTCCTTATCCTCTTCATTTGGCTATAGGGTATGTTTTGCTTTCATTTTTGGTGATGGCAGCTGTTATAATCTAAATAGCTGTTAGCATCGACACTTTTAAAATGTGCCTTAGTGGAAACCTTTCTGTTGTGGACTGTGAGGTGTAGATTTAAGAATACTATTTCGGTTGAGTTGTGTTCAAGGCTGAAAGATAGATTCCAATTGTTGGAATTGAGTGATTTGATGAATTCATTGAGTTCACATATCTCTCCCTGCCATAAGAAAATAATATCGTCGATGTAGCGACAGTAGAATTTGACTTTGGGATGTGACAAGACACCAAATTTTTCCTCGAAGACCCCCATAAGCAGATTGGCATACGAAGGGGCAAACTTCGTCCCCATTGCATTGCCTTTGACTTGAATGTAGAAGGTGATGTAAGCAGGCAGACTGGCCATAGACCCTAAATGGAAATTTCATGGTGGGCCAATGCCAGAGGTCTGCCTGAGCTCTCCTCACTGCCGCTGGCCAGATATCTAATAATTTGACACTCTCAGCGGTAATTAAAACTGAGAACAGTAGGTTCTCATGAACCTGGATGGCGGCTGCACGTTCTCTGTTTGAATTAAATTGTATCCCTGTGTCAGGACAGTGACACTGCTGAATACTGCAGTGGGGATATGCACAGTGCCCACACCATGGAGATACAAACAGCCACAATGTATGTACACTGGCAGTGATCAATCTGCATGCGGTGATAGATTTAACCACATTGTGTGAACGCTGGCAGTAAATCTGCATGTGGATATATAAAAAGCCACATTGTGTGAACGTTGGCAGTGAATCTGCACATGGTGATACAAACAGCCACAATGTATGTACACTGGCAGTGATCAATCTGCATGCGGTGATAGATTTAACCACATTGTGTGAACGCCGGCAGTGAATCTGCACGTGGTGTTACAAATAGCCACATTGTATGAACACTGGCAGTGAACAATCCACATGCGGTAATGCAAATAGCCACATTGTGTGAACACTGGCAGTGAATTTGTATGTGGTGAGACAAATAGCCACATTATATGAACACTGGCAGCGAATAATCTGCAGGTGGTGATATATAGCCACATTGTATGAACGCTGGCAGTGAGTTATTTGAATGAGCCGATACAAATGGCCACAGTGTATAAATGCCGCAAGTGAGCAATTTGAATGTGGTAATACAAATAGCCACAGTGCATGAACGCTGGCAGGGAACAATTGATATGTGGTAATACAGACAGCCACATTGTGTGTGCACCTAGTGAATTGAGCAGAAAACTGCCAAGTAGTGTTGCGCAGACTTATAATAAACAGTGTGGCTGCCTGATCGCCAATTTGTGATAAGTCCTAACCGTCCCCAGTGACCACTGTGGATGGTGACAGATGGATGTGAGTCTGTTCCATATAACACAATGTGGTAATAATATCCATAAACACACAGATAAATAAAGCACCCACTCAGTCCTCCCAGCAATCCCAAGACTATAAGTGACATATTGCCAGTCCCTGATAGTTTTAATGGCTCATGATCTGTCGTCTGTAGGTTTAATTTTAAAGGTATAATTAAAGAATTAGTTTTATATACATTAAACTTTTTTGTTGGGACCCCTAAAGGGATTTTTTGGTCTGGATGACCTTTTGTATAATAAGTGAATTTATATCCCGAGGGCTCCAACCTAGGGCTCATTTTGTTGTTTATTTAGTTCCAAATAGGGTCACTTCTTCGGTGGTTTCCACTGTTCTGGGACCTCAGGAGCTCCTCATAAGTGTCATGGCATCTGGATGTATATGTTGTAGTTTTACCTGGGAGAACCTCCTGTGCATTCATTTCTGGGAAATACCTGATGCCCCCAAATGCACACGGCGCCCTTGGGCTCCTGACACTTGTCATATGTCCAGCCAAAAGATTAAAGCCACATGTAGCGTGTTAGGGCCTCCATGTGACTTAGTATTAAATTGCTCTTCCAGATGTTTTTTTTTTTATAAGTACCACTTATTTTTCCAGCCTTTTGTTGCCCCCGTCCAAACTTTTTTGAGATGTGTTGATAATGATAGCAAGTTATTGTGAGTTATTGTTTGTTAAAGAAAAATGTTTCACTTTCAACATCTGATATGTGATCTATGTTATATTGTGAATAAAATATTGCATTCTGGTTTTATCTATTTTTTTACACTGTGTCCCATCTTTTTTGGAATTGGGGTTGTTCAAGAGATAATGCAAAGTGTTCTGCAAAGCTGACCTAAGGTCCGTAAACAACTCTTGGACACCACCCACTGGAAGATCCTTTTGTATGCAGTGAAAGTACATGTAATAGAGAATATATAGGAGTGCGTTGATTATACCATGATCAATATCAGGAAGGAAGTGAAAGAGTAAGCTGATGGCTGCTGCTGGAGTCAAATCCAGTGTATATTCCTGTGATAACTAGTGGATGTGGTTGCTACTGGAAAGAACAGGGCCGGTGCAAGGATTTTTGCCGCCCTAGGCAAGATAAAAATTGCCGCCCCCCTTTATCAGATGATCTGCCCATATCATGACATCACATATGTTCCACCCCTTTCTCAGAATTTAAATTAAAAGAAATGCTATGTTTTCCTTAGGGTTAATCAAGCTTCTTGTAGCTGTCTCCCTGACAGCCGCTAGAGGGGCTTCCGTGATTCTCACAGTGAAAATTACAGTGGGAAGACGCGGAACATAGTTTTGAATGCGTGCGCATGCGCATTCGCAGCTGAGAGGAGGATCGGGGAGAAGAGTTCCCAGTGCCGGCGCTGGAGAAAGGTAAGTGGCTGAAGGGGTTTTAACCCCTTCAGCCCAGTCGGAGGGGGACACGAGGGTGCCCCACTCCTAACAACTATATAGTGCCAGGAATATGAGTTTGTTTTCCTGGCACTATAGTGCTCCTTTAACACCAGTACTGCACAGTGTCTTTTCTCTGCAGGAACAGGCTATAGACACCAGTACCACTACATTAAACTGTAGTGGTTCTGGGACTATAGTGTCTTTTTTCACACGTCCGCAATTTCGTTCTGCATTTTGCGGAACGGAATTGCGGATCCGCACTTCCGGGTCCGCACTTCCGTTCCGCAAAAAAATAGAGCATGTCCTATTCTTGTCCGCAATTGCGGACAAGAACAGGCATATTCTATTAGTGCCGGCAATGTGCGGTCCGTAAAATGCGGAACGCACATTGCCGCTTTCAGTGTTTTGCGGATCAGCGGCTCCGTGTATCCGCAAAACATGTTGCGGACGTGTGAATGGAGCCTTAATGTGAGGTAAATTAGTTTCCAATGTAGTATTAATAACTAAACAATTAACCCCTTAAGGACACAGCCTTATTTCACCTTAAGGACCAGGCCATTTTTTGCAAATCTGACCAGTGTCACTTTAAGTGCTGATAACTTTAAAATACTTTGACTTATCCAGGCCATTCTGAGATTGTTTTTTTCGTCACATATTGTACTTCATGACACTGGTAAAATAAAGTAAAAAAAAAAATTCATTTTTATTTATAAAAAAATACCAAATTTACCAAAAATTTGTAAAAAATTGCAAATTTCCAAGTGTCAATTTCTCTACTTCTATAATACATAGTAATACCTACAAAAATAGTTGTCCCCATATGTCTACTTCATGTTTGGATCAATTTGGGAATGATATTTTATTTTTGGGGGATGTTACAAGGCTTAGAAGTTTAGAAGCAAATCTTAAAATTTTTCAGAAATTTTCAAAAACCCACTTTTTAGGGACCAGTTCAGGTCTGAAGTCACTTTGTGAGGCTTACATAATAGAAACCACCCAAAATGACCCCATTCTAGAAACTAAACCCCTGAAGGTATTCAAAACTGATTTTACGAGGACTTCCGGTTCCGGCGCGGGCATGAAAAGACGCTGATAACTTGTGCTCCGCTCCGAAAATATCAGCCAGTCCTGCTTCTCGGAGTACTACCGGAGCGCCATCGCTGACACAGTGAGGCTTTAATATATTCATGGAACGATATTTACTGAGAAGTGGGCAAAAATCTACGACCCGGGCGATAATTAACACAGCAAGGGTGGACGAGACAGGTCCTGAGATGGCGCCATCTCCTCCCTCCTCACCAAGACATGCGTCAGCGAAGGAGCAGGATGCCCCAGATATTAATACACAGTTGGATCTGTTTGAAGCATCGGGCAAAGTGGTGGATGTCAAGGTGCTAGCCATTGAAGTGGCGAAGCAGTTGGCACCCGATATTATTGCATCATTATCCACTACCCTGCAAGCAGCACTTAACAAACTGCAAGAGGAGCTGGAATTGCAAGATCACAGGGTATCTGAGGTGGAGCAGCGGGTAGCTTGTGTGGAGGAGGACGCTGCTGATACTGCACAGAAGATGCGGGATTTGTCCCTTCTGGCTGAGAAGCTAAACGACCGCGTTGAGGACCTTGAAAATAGGTCTAGACGCAGCAATCTACGTTTGGTAGGAATACCAGAATCGGTGCCAATAGCGGAACTGCGCCATGTTTTTGAAGTTACTCTACCACAGGCACTAGGTCTCCAGGGAGGAAGAAGAAAGGTGGAGAGGGCTCACAGAGTGGGACCCTGGAGAGATCAAAAGTCATCTGCTAATGGTAGAACTGATCAGAGGCCAAGACAGGCAATCTGTAAGTACTTGGACTACTCCGATAAGGAGGACATTTTGCGGGCTTACCGCTCAAGGAGAGAGCCATTGATTCTCAACGGCATTAAGGTTTTATTATTTGCCGACTACTCAGCGGAAGTGGCGCGAAAACGGAGGGCCTTTGGGGCGATATGCACCAACCTCTATAAGGCTGGGAACAGATTTCAACTAGCATACCCTGCTATACTGAGGTTACAGTTACCTGATGGAAGCTCTAAGCACTTTACAGATCCTAAGGAGGCGGAGGAGTTTATAAGAGTCCAAGCAGAGAGAAGACAAGGGCTTGCGGATGTGGAGGAAAATCGTCGGGATGTTGGTGTACGAGACGGAGGCAATGGATGGCACCGGGTATCGCAGATCTCCTCATCTCTTCCACAGAGGATGTCTAAGTTCCAGAAATCTTCGGGAACAAAATTCACGAGGCAGACGGGAGGACTGTGAATTTATCGCCAGGTTATATCACGGTCAAACGGACCTGTTTTGCTATCTATGTGTGTTTAATTTTTTTCCCCCTCTTTAATGTTCCAGGAATATGTGCAGGGACATTCTATAATTTCTGGGGACTTATTATTATTACAGCTAGTTGGCGGTGATGTGGCGCGTCTAATGCCTGAAAAAAGGAAGTTCCTAAGCTATTTGTGCTGTTTAATAACTGTTTTTCTATTTTTCACAGAGTTGTTTTCATATTTAAGTCATGTTCATAATGTGGCTGAGGTTTTTCTTTTTTTTTCCTTTTTCCTTTTTTTTTTGTTGTTCAGGGGCACTGTATAAGCAATTAATGTGTAATGATACATGGAGTACTGTCGGGCTGGGAGGCAGTGCTTTGATAGATACTGATCAATCTTGGGCGGAAAGGAGGGGAGGGGTTTTCTGTCGGCAGGTGGGTCTTCTGTTAGCGACAAATTCTTGAGAATAATCTCGTGGAATGTTAAAGGTCTAAAGTCTCCTAACAAGCGCATGCAGATTCTGAGGCAATTACGTAGGATGAAGGCAGATATTGCCTTGCTGCAGGAGACCCACCTGTCGACGGCGGACTTCCATAGGATGAAGAAGTTATGGGTGGGAGAGGTATACGGTTCTTCTGCCGTGGATAGAAAAGCAGGAGTTTTGATTTTAATAGGTCGTCATTTGTCACATGTAGTTCATTCTGAAGAAACAGATGATGAGGGAAGGATATTACATCTCAATATCTCAGGGCCTTTTGGTGACTTTAGTTTATACAATATTTATGCTCCAAACCAGGGCCAAAGAGCCTTCTTTGATTCTCTGGGTGTTAAAATCTTACAAGACACGCATAGTGCAAAAATAGTGGGAGGGGACTTCAATGCGGTAATGAACCAGAATGAAGATAGGAGGTCAGCTGGTGATCATAGTCATCAGTATTCTCTGAGGGACTTTGCTGAGTCGTTGTCTCTCAGAGATGTTTGGAGGTACTCCAATCCTCAAGGGAGGGAATTCACCCACTTTTCGCATGCGCATAAGAGCTGGTCCAGAATCGATTATTTGTTTCTATCCGCAATGATTCTGCACAGAGTGGCGGACATTGCCATAGGTGATATGGTAATTTCAGATCATTCTCCTCTTCTTATAGATATAAGAGAAATGTATACTGGGGGCAGAGATTTCATTTGGAGATTCCCAAATTATTTGGTGAAGGACGGTGAATTTGTGAAACTAATGAAGGGATGGTGGATGGAATTTGTGGATGACAATAGGGAGCATGTGAATGATCCGGTATTGTTTTGGGAAACGGCTAAAGCTGTTTTGAGAGGTAGATTGTTGGCTTATGTTTCCTCTATTAAGAAGGTTGCTAGGACGCAATATGAAAAAGCAAGCACATGCTTAAGAGAAGCTTACAGCAACTTTCTCTTGGCCCAGACCCAGGCCGCCAAAGAACGCTGGGTTTCGGCTAAGAGAGACTTTGAAGCGTGGGCAGAAAAACTGGAAATTTCCAAGAAATCTCAGTTAGATGCTAGTTTACACAGATTTGGCAACAAATCTAGAAAGTTGTTGGCCTCATTGGCTAAGGGTAGGCGCCCAATGAATCATATTCAGGTAGTAAGGAAAAGGGATGGGACCAAGGAGCACAGACCGCAACAGATAAATAAATTGTTTGGACAATATATGGAGGCATTTTATCAAAATGCCGGGGATAGGGTGGAAGAGGGGAAGGCGTTCTTAGAGCAAATTTCCTTGCCAACTTTGACAGTAGAGCAGCTGAACACTCTGAATGCCCCATTGACGGCAGCGGAGGTACAGGCAATCATTAAATCCTTTCCTTCTGGAAAAGCTCCGGGCCCAGATGGGTATACGTCAGACTTTTACAAGGTGATGGATACTCAGGTGGTTCCATATTTGATGTCGCTCTATTCCTCTTGGGTTGAGGGGGGGACACTACCTGAACGAATGAATACGGCACACATAACATTGATCCATAAGACCGGGAAAGATCCGAAAAATCTAGAGTCATACAGGCCAATATCCCTAATAAACCATGATCTTAAAATCTTATCGAAGTTGCTTGCTAATAGGTTGGCAGAGGTTCTCCCCACTTTGATTTCTTCTGTGCAGGTTGGCTTCATGAAGGGTAGGGCGGCTGTCACCAATCTAAGGAAGGTCCTGCTTGCTCTTTCAGTGGCAGGGAAGGCGGAATATCGGGGGCAAGACCCGGCCATTCTCACTTTAGATGCAGAAAAAGCTTTTGACAGTATCAACTGGAAATGGCTGGGTCTTGCCCTAGATTCGGTAGGTATTAATGGAATGTTTCGCACGCTATTAGATGTTCTGTATATAGGCCCAAGGGCGAGGGTGTGCTCCGGGGGTTGTTTGTCTGATTCTTTCTTACTACGGAGAGGAACCAGACAGGGCTGTCCGTTATCTCCTCTTTTGTTTAACCTAGCGATAGAGCCATTGTCAAGATGGTTGGACTCAGAGGATTTGTTTGAGGGTCTGAAAATAGGTAGGAAGCAGATGCGTTCGGCTTTATTTGCTGATGACATTTTGCTTTTTATGTCTAACCCTGTTAGGGATATTGGGAGGATTACTGAAGCTTTGGATGAATTTGGTTCCCTGTCTGGGTTAAAAATCAATAGATCAAAGAGTGAGTTCCTATTCTTGAAGGGGGGGGGGGCAACAGATAAGGGTGAGTGATTTGAGGGGTATACCAATTGCACGTTCTCATATAACTTACTTGGGTATCAGGGTAGGGACAACTCCTGAGTCCATATATAGACTCAATTATGACCCATTGATAGATAAAATTGTAAAAGAACTGCGTAGATGGCATGGTCTTCCGTTGTCGTTGCTGGGACGTAATCATCTAATCAAGATGATGTCAGTCTCTAAATTGCTGTATCCCATGCAAACTATCCCCATCCTGTTAAAACATAAGGACGTTTCTAAAATTGTAAAAGCATTCAAGCACTTTTTGTGGCATGGTAAGAGGCCTAGGATACAAATGCGCTCTTTAATAAAAGGGATCGAACAGGGAGGGATCGCTTTTCCTGATATCAGAAGCTATAATTTGGCTTGCATGGCAAGACATGTTTGTGATTGGATAAATGGATCTGATTTCTACTCAGCTTTGTCGCTAGAAAGGGAATTCTGTGCTCCTTGGTCTCCAGTGGCGTTACTACATGCTAGGTTGCAGGTGATCCCGGTGTGGGTCAAGCGATCTTTGTTGTTTAAGGATACAATAGCAACGTGGAGGATTCTTCGGAAGAAATACTGGTTGTCTTATAGGATCTCTAAGCATCTTCCTTTATGGGATAATCCAGAATTTGTACAGGGCAGTGTGAACAAATTGTTTGAAGAATGGAGGCGGAAGGGGATTTTATATGTGAAACATTTACTGCATGACACGGAACCGAGGTGGTTAACGAGAGAGGAATTGATTGCTAAGTTCTCTCTGTCATCCTTTCAAATTATTCAATGGTCCCAGATAAGGAAGGCTGTGATAAATCATCTGGGGCTGGTGCAGAAGGAGATTCGTAGGAATGTTCTGGATAAGATCTTAGATTTAGGAGGTGGGAAGGTCTCAATTTCTACAATTTACTCTGATATGAGGAAGGAAGATGGAACTGGGGATAGGAGTATTCGATTTGGAAAATGGGCCGAACAGCTGAATGATGGGGATATTGAACAAAAAATGGTGAAAGGTTGGGAAGTGGTTAGGAGACATGTTATTAATGAGTCGTGGAGGGATACGCAGTTTAGACTTATGTATCGTGCTATATATGGCTTCAATATCCCCCCTCATCCAGGGAAACCAGATAGGATAACTAGTTGCCCGAAGTGTGGAATGGGTCTCACTGATCTATTCCATGGGATCTGGTTATGCCCACAGAGTAAGAGGTTGTGGGAGGAAGTGGGGAATTTAGTGAAGAGAATCTGGGGAAGAGAGCTTCCATTGTCCCCCCAACTATATTTATTCAATTATGAGGAAGGAGAGATAGGTCGAGAGGGGTTACCTCGTCTGTTTCATACGATATGTATGGTAGTCAAGCGTAGTATCCTACAAAAATGGCTGCAGGCTGATGCTCCAGGATCGCAATTTATTATAGAACAACTAAAGAATGTGTTTTATTTGGAGAGATTAAATTCTCTCGCGGCTAAAGAAAGTCAAGCCAAGGGGTTGTTCCAGAAATGGAAACCGTTTATTGTTCAATGTATGTCTGATGAGGAGATACAGTTAATTGTGAGACCATTCACGCTGACGGAATGGTACCTTGTGAGTCAATTGAAGGGGACCTTGGGTCGTCTGTTGCTCCGATCAGATAATCTGTCTTAGTTCTATGGGAGAATGTCCTAATAATATCATGGTATTTCAATAATGTCATTGTATTTTGATTGCTTGTACTGATTGTAGTGTACTCTTGACTATATAATGCCCCTATTTATGTATGTTACTGAAGTGTTCATCGCACTTTTAGTACGGTTTTGTGTTCAGAGATTTACACTCTGGATATTTTGTTTGTGATGTTGACAAAAAATAATAATAAAGAATTGATAAAAAAAAAAAAAAAAAAAAAAAAACTGATTTTACAAACGTTGTTAACCCTTTAGGTGTTCCACAAGAGTTAATGGCAAATGGTGATAAAATTTCAGAATTTAGATTTTTGGGCAAATTTTCCATTTTAATAAAAAATTTTCAGTAACAAAGCAAGGGTTAACAGCCAAACAAAATGCTATATTTATTGCCTCGATTCTGTAGTTTACAGAAACACCCCATATGTGGCCGTAAACTACTGTACGGGCACACTGTAGGGCGTAGAGGGAAAGGTGCGCCGTATGGCTTTTGGAAGGCAGATGGACTGGTTTATTTACACCATCTCCCATTTGAAGCCCCCCTGATGCACCCCTAGAGTAGAAACTCCATAAAAGTGACCCCATCTAAGAAACTACACCCCTCAAGGTATTCAAAACTGATTTTACAAAATTTGTTAACTCTTTAAGTGTTGCACAAGATTCAATGGAATATAGAGATACAATTTAAAAATGTCACTTTTTTGGCAGATTTTCCATTTTAATATTTTTTTTCCAGTTACAAAGCAAGGGTTAACAGCCAAACAAAACTCAATATTTATGGCTCTGATTCTGTAGTTTACAGAAACACCCCATATGTGGTCGTAAACTGCTGTACGGGCACACGGCAGGGCGCAGAAGGAAAGGAATGCCATACGGTTTTTGGAAGGCAGATTTTGCTGGACTGTTTTTTTTTACACCATGTCCCATTTGAAGCCCCCCTGATGCACCCCTAGAGTAGAAACTCCAAAAAAGTGACCCCATTTTAGAAACTATGGGATAGGGTGGAAGTTTTGTTGGTACTAGTTTAGGGTACATATGATTTTTGGTTGCTCTATATTACACTTTTTGTGAGGCAAGGTAACAAGAAATAGCTTTTTTGGCACCGTTTTTTTTTTTGTTATTTACAACATTCATCTGACAGGTTAGATCATGTGGTATTTTTATAGAGCAGGTTGTCACGGATGCGGCGATACCTAATATGTATACAATTTATTTATTTATGTAAGTTTTACACAATGATTCATTTTTGAAACAAAAAAAAAACATGTTTTAGTGTCTCCATAGTCTGAGAGCCATAGTTTTTTCAGTTTTTGGGCGATTATCTTAGGTAGGGTTTCATTTTTTGTGGGATGAGATGATGGTTTGATTGGCACTATTTTGGGGTGCATATGACTTTTTGATCGCTTGCTATTACACTTTTTGTGACGTAAGATGACACCGTTTTTATTTTTATTTTTTTACGGTGGTCACCTGAGGGGTTAGGTCGTGTGACATTTTTATAGAACCGGTCGATACGGACGCGACGATACCTAATATGTATACTTTTTTTTATTTATGTAAGTTTTACACAATGATTTAATTTTTGAAACAAAAAAAAATCATGTTTTAGTGTTTCCATAGTCTAAGAGCCATAGTTTTTTCAGTTTTTGGGCGATTATCTTGGGTAGGGTATGATTTTTGCAGAATGAGATGACAGTTTGATTGGTACTATTTTGTCGTACATGCGACTTTTTTGATCACTTTTATTACCTTTTTTGGGAAGTAAGGTGGGCAAAATTTCAATTTCCTTATAGTTTTTATTTTTTTATTTTTATGGCGTTCACCATGCGGGGAAAGTAACATGACCATTTTATAGATCAGGTCGTTACGGACGCGGTGATACCCAATATGTGTAGTGTATTTTTTTTATTTTTTTTTATTCAGTGATAAATGTTTTTTTTTTAATCTTTACTTTTTTCACTTTTTTTTTTACTTTTTTTTGACCCAGACCCACTTGGTTCTTGAAGATCCAGTGGGTCTGATGTCTGTATAATACAGTACAGTACACTATATAGTGTATTGTACTGTATTTTACTTACACTTTGTCTGAACAGATCTATGCCTTTAGCACAGATCTGTTCAGCACTATGGACAGCAGGATGCCTGAGAAGGCGTCCTGCTACCATGGGAACCTTCCCCGTCTGCTCAGTTGGGTAAGGACTGGGGCTCCCTCCCTCTGTCACCCCATCCTGTCTGGGTGCTGCAAAGGCACAGCAGCCCCCCGATGGGAGAGGGAGGGAGCTCCCTGACCCTGCACAGATGTCAGCCGTTTATACCAGAGTGTCAGCAATGTGCTGACACTCTGGTATAACCACTGGACACCAATGAATTTTCAAGAGGAGGCGGACGAGGGATCGCGGGGATCAGAAACTGCAGAAAGCGCAGCAAACCACAGGTCTGAATTGACCTGCGGTTTATTGCGATCGCCGACACGGGGGGGTCACGGGACCCTCCCGCGCATTTAGCCGAGGGGCCTGCCCAATGATTTGAGCAGGCACCTTGTTCCGATCACCGCCCGCCGGGCGGCAGTGATCGGAACAACACATGACGTACCGGTACGTCATGTGTCCTTAAAGACTCAGGAAACATGCCGTAACGGTACATCATGTGTCCTTAAGGGGTTAAATAATAAACATATTGCATTGTCTACTTACCACCAGGACAATAAGATGATCTGGTCTCTGGCTGCAGTTTGGCTCTGGGGACTCCCTTGTCACTCTCTTCTCCCCCCTCCCTCCCTTGTCACTCTCTTCTCCCCCCTCCCTCCCTTGTCACTCTCTTCTCCCCCCTCCCTCCCTTGTCACTCTCTTCTCCCCCCTCCCTCCCTTGTCACTCTCTTCTCCCCCCTCCCTCCCTTGTCACTCTCTTCTCCCCCCTCCCTCCCTTGTCACTCCCTTCTCCCCCCTCCCTCCCTTGTCACTCTCTTCTCCCCCTTCCCTCCCTTGTCACTCTCTTCTCCCCCCTCCCTCCCTTGTCACTCTCTTCTCCCCCCTCCCTTGTCACTCTCTTCTCCCCCCTCCCTTGTCACTCTCTTCTCCCCCCCTTGTCACTCTCTTCTCCCCCCCCCCTTGTCACTCTCTTCTCCCCCCTCCCTCCCTTGTCACTCTCTTCTCCCCCCTCCCTCCCTTGTCACTCTTCTCCCCCCTCCCTTGTCACTCTCTTCTCCCCCTTCCCTCCCTTGTCACTCTCTTCTCCCCCTTCCCTCCCTTGTCACTCTCTTCTCCCCCCTCCCTCCCTTGTCACTCTCTTCTCCCCCCCTCCCTTGTCACTCTCTTCTCCCCCCTCCCTTGTCACTCTCTTCTCCCCCCCTTGTCACTCTCTTCTCCCCCCTCCCTCCCTTGACACTCTCTTCTCTCCCCTCCATCCCTTGTCACTCTCTTCTCCCCCCCTCCCTTGTCACTCTCTTCTCCCCCCCTCCCTTGTCACTCTCTTCTCCCCCTCTCCCTTGTCACTCTCTTCTCCCCCCTCCGTCCCTTGTCACTCTCATCCCCCCCTCCCGTCCCTTGTCACTCTCATCCCCCCCTCCTTTGTCACTCTCATTCTTCCCCCCCTCCTTTGTCACTCTCATTCTTCCCCCCACTCCCTTGTCAACAGGGCCGGCGTCACCTGTAAGGCGACCTAGGCAGCCGCCTAGGGCGCAATTTTGCAGGGGGCGCACGTGCCCCGTGCGGTTTAAAAAAAAAGCATTGCCGCAAGTTTATTTTTTAAAGTACGGCGGCGGGCCCTCCCCCGCACCGGGCGGCTGCCGCACTGCCCAGAGAGAGGGACTGATAGGAGGGAAGCGCCTCTAATGTAGCGTGGCCGAGCTCTGGTCGGTCCGCGGTACAGGAGCTTTTGTTTCCTGTACCCGGCCGGACTGACAGGAAGTGCTCACTTAGTGTGCACTTCCTTTCAGTCCGGCCGGGTACAGGAAACAAATGCTCCTGTACCGCGGACCGAACAGAGCTCGGCCACGCTTCACTAGAGGTTGGGGGGGAATGAGAGTGACAAGGGAGGGGGGGGGGAAATGATGAGAGTGACAAGGGAGTGGGGGGGGAAATGATGAGAGTGACAAGGGAGGGGGGGGGAGAAGAGAGTGACAAGGGAGGGAGGGGGGAGAAGAGAGTTATAAGGGAGGGGGGAGAAGAGAGTGACAAGGGAGTCCCCAGAGCCAGACTGTAGCCAGAGACCAGATCATCTTATTGTCCTGGTGGTAAGTAGACAATGCAATATGTTTATTATGTAATTGTTTAGTTATTAATACTACATTGGAAACTAATTTACCTCACATTAAGGCTCCAGTCACACGTCCGCAACATGTTTTGCGGATACACGGAGCTGCGGATCCGCAAAACACGGAAAGCGGCAATGTGCGTTCCGCATTTTGAGGACTGCACATTGCCGTCACTAATAGAATATGCCTGTTCTTGTCCGCAATTGTGGACAAGAATAGGACATGTTCTATTTTTTTGCGGAACGGAAGTGCGGACCCGGAAGTGCGGATCCGCAATTCCGTGTCCAGGCAGCGCGTCATGCTGCCCCATAGGAATAAATGGGTCCGCAATTCCGTTCCGCAAAATGCAGAACGAAATTGCGGACGTGTGAATGGAGCCTAAAAGGACACTATAGTCCCAGGACCAGTACAGCTTAATGTAGAGGTACTAGTGTCTATAGCCTGTTCCTGCAGAGAACAGACACTGTGCCGTACTGGTGGTAAAGGAGCACTATAGTGCCAGGAAAACAAACTCATTTTCCTGGCACTATATACAGTAGTTGTTAGGAGTGGGGCACCCTCGTGTCCCCCTCCCACTGGGCTGAAGGGGTTAAAACCCCTTCAGCCACTTACCTTTCTCCAGCGCTGTCACTGGGAACTCTGCGCACGCATTCAAAACTATGTTCCGCGTCTTCCCACTGTAATTTTCACAGTGAGAATCACGGAAGCCCCTCTAGCGGCTGTCAGGGAGACAGCTACAAGAAGCTTGATTAACCCTAAGGGAAACCTAGCGGTTCTTTTAATTTAAATGCTGAGAAAGGAGTGGAACATATGTGATGTCATGATATGGGCAGATCATCTGATAAAGGGGGGCGGCTATTTTTATCTTGCCTAGGGCGGCAAAAATCCTTGCACCGGCCCTGCTTGTCACTCTCATCATTTCCTCCCCCCCCCCCCCTTCCCTTGTCACTCTCATTCCCCCCCCTCCATTCTCCAACATCTCAGGGATCAGCTAGGGTCTGGCACTGCAAACGGAGTGCCGGCCGGCCCCATTAAGTATAATGGGGTCTGGTGGAGATCCAGCCGCATTCTGGCAAAAATGCAGAGAATCGGCTGGACACAAACCGCTGAACGCTGTGGTTTGTGTCCGGCCGATTCCTGTCATCCTCTGTCGGATCAGGCAGCCAGATCTCCATGCGGCAGATGTGAAAGTAGCCTAAGCAAACAGTAAACAAAATAAAAATGGACAAATAATGAATCTTCTACCCATTAGATCGGTTAAGGATTCACACTGAGAGCACAACTGAAATCTTATCAGACTAAGAAGACAGGTTGGCATTAGCAGGAGGTGCTCAAACCCACATGCAGTTGTGCATATATATAGGGGAGCAAATCCTGCACTTGTGGCCCGTTGCTAATGGCAATCCCCAGCAAAATGCATACAATGGAGGATGCCCGCGGCGAACCACAAGTACCACAATAGACATCCTACACAAGGTAACAAGTGCGGATGTCATAATTAATATAACAATATAACAAAACAATAAACACAGGTGCACTCTGCAGTCTCACTAAATCCTCAAACTGATTTTAAAATTGAGAGATTAGTCAACATGTCCTACGGTGTAGAACATGTCTAAGCCCGGACACCACGACAAGGTTTCTCAAGTAGCCCGGGACCCTACACTCTCCTACCTGAGCCGTATGGGCGATACCAGGAGCCAGTGGGCAAATTACAGGAGCATAAGGCCGACTCACAAACAACTCACCAGTTACCTCCAGCATGTGGCCATGCTTGCAATGGGAGGAGGGAGGAGTCTGTGAGTCCCACTCAAGACTTGCTGATATGTCCCAGGCCTCACAGGTGCACCTAAATGTGGCCTGTAGATGGAAAACAGGCACATTTAAATAGGAGTTTATACATCTCCAGGAATCTATATATACAAACTAAGAAGACAGGTTGGCATTAGCAGGAGGTGCTCAAACCCACATGCAGTTGTGCATATATATAGGGGAGCAAATCCTGCACTTGTGGCCCGTTGCTAATGGCAATCCCCAGCAAAATGCATACAATGGAGGATGCCCGCGGCGAACCACAAGTACCACAATAGACATCCTACACAAGGTAACAAGTGCGGATGTCATAATTAATATAACAATATAACAAAACAATAAACACAGGTGCACTCTGCAGTCTCACTAAATCCTCAAACTGATTTTAAAATTGAGAGATTAGTCAACATGTCCTACGGTGTAGAACATGTCTAAGCCCGGACACCACAACAAGGTTTCTCAAGTAGCCCGGGACCCTACACTCTCCTACCTGAGCCGTATGGGCGATACCAGGAGCCAGTGGGCAAATTACAGGAGCATAAGGCCGACTCACAAACAACTCACCAGTTACCTCCAGCATGTGGCCATGCTTGCAATGGGAGGAGGGAGGAGTCTGTGAGTCCCACTCAAGACTTGCTGATATGTCCCAGGCCTCACAGGTGCACCTAAATGTGGCCTGTAGATGGAAAACAGGCACATTTAAATAGGAGTTTATACACCTCCAGGAATCTACAGGGAGTGCAGAATTATTAGGCAAGTTGTATTTTTGAGGATTAATTTTATTATTGAACAACAACCATGTTCTCAATGAACCCAAAAAACTCATTAATATCAAAGCTGAATATTTTTGGAAGTAGTTTTTAGTTTGTTTTTAGTTTTAGCTATTTTAGGGGGACATCTGTGTGTGCAGGTGACTATTACTATGCATAATTATTAGGCAACTTAACAAAAAACAAATATATACCCATTTCAATTATTTATTTTTACCAGTGAAACCAATATAACATCTCAACATTCACAAATATACATTTCTGACATTCAAAAACAAAACAAAAACAAATCAATGACCAATATAGCCACCTTTCTTTGCAAGGACACTCAAAAGCCTGCCATCCATGGATTCTGTCAGTGTTTTGATCTGTTCACCATCAACATTGCGTGCAGCAGCAACCACAGCCTCCCAGACACTGTTCAGAGAGGTGTACTGTTTTCCCTCCTTGTAAATCTCACATTTGATGATGGACCACAGGTTCTCAATGGGGTTTAGATCAGGTGAACAAGGAGGCCATGTCATTAGATTTTCTTCTTTTATACCCTTTCTTGCCAGCCACGCTGTGGAGTACTTGGACGCGTGTGATGGAGCATTGTCCTGCATGAAAATCATGTTTTTCTTGAAGGATGCAGACTTCTTCCTGTACCACTGCTTGAAGAAGGTGTCTTCCATAAACTGGCAGTAGGACTGGGAGTTGAGCTTGACTCCATCCTCAACCCAAAAAGGCCCCACAAGCTCATCTTTGATGATACCAGCCCAAACCAGTACTCCACCTCCACCTTGCTGGCGTCTGAGTCGGACTGGAGCTCTCTGCCCTTTACCAATCCAGCCACGGGCCCATCCATCTGGCCCATCAAGACTCACTCTCATTTCATCAGTCCATAAAACCTTAGAAAAATCAGTCTTGAGATATTTCTTGGCCCAGTCTTGACGTTTCAGCTTGTGTGTCTTGTTCAGTGGTGGTCGTCTTTCAGCCTTTCTTACCTTGGCCATGTCTCTGAGTATTGCACACCTTGTGCTTTTGGGCACTCCAGTGATGTTGCAGCTCTGAAATATGGCCAAACTGGTGGCAAGTGGCATCTTGGCAGCTGCACGCTTGACTTTTCTCAGTTCATGGGCAGTTATTTTGCGCCTTGGTTTTTCCACACGCTTCTTGCGACCCTGTTGACTATTTTGAATGAAACGCTTGATTGTTCGATGATCACGCTTCAGAAGCTTTGCAATTTTAAGAGTGCTGCATCCCTCTGCAAGATATCTCACTATTTTTGACTTTTCTGAGCCTGTCAAGTCCTTCTTTTGACCCATTTTGCCAAAGGAAAGGAAGTTGCCTAATAATTATGCACACCTAATATAGGGTGTTGATGTCATTAGACCACACCCCTTCTCATTACAGAGATGCACATCACCTAATATGCTTAATTGGTAGTAGGCTTTCGAGCCTATACAGCTTGGAGTAAGACAACATGCATAAAGAGGATGATGTGGTCAAAATACTCATTTGCCTAATAATTCTGCACGCAGTGTATATATACAAACTAAGAAGACAGGTTGGCATTAGCAGGAGGTGCTCAAACCCACATGCAGTTGTGCATATATATAGGGGAGCAAACCCTGCACTTGTGGCCCGTTGCTAATGGCAATCCCCAGCAAAATGCATACAATGGAGGATGCCCGCGGCGAACCACAAGTACCACAATAGACATCCTACACAAGGTAACAAGTGCGGATGTCATAATTAATATAACAATATAACAAAACAATAAACACAGGTGCACTCTGCAGTCTCACTAAATCCTCAAACTAATTTTAAAATTGAGAGATTAGTCAACATGTCCTACGGTGTAGAACATGTCTAAGCCCGGACACCACGACAAGGTTTCTCAAGTAGCCCGGGACCCTACACTCTCCTACCTGAGCCGTATGGGCGATACCAGGAGCCAGTGGGCAAATTACAGGAGCATAAGGCCGACTCACAAACAACTCACCAGTTACCTCCAGCATGTGGCCATGCTTGCAATGGGAGGAGGGAGGAGTCTGTGAGTCCCACTCAAGACTTGCTGATATGTCCCAGGCCTCACAGGTGCACCTAAATGTGGCCTGTAGATGGAAAACAGGCACATTTAAATAGGAGTTTATACACCTCCAGGAATCTATATATACAAACTAAGAAGACAGGTTGGCATTAGCAGGAGGTGCTCAAACCCACATGCAGTTGTGCATATATATAGGGGAGCAAATCCTGCACTTGTGGCCCGTTGCTAATGGCAATCCGCAGCAAAATGCATACAATGGAGGATGCCCGCGGGGAACCACAAGTACCACAATAGACATCCTACACAAGGTAACAAGTGCGGATGTCATAATTAATATAACAATATAACAAAACAATAAACACAGGTGCACTCTGCAGTCTCACTAAATCCTCAAACTGATTTTAAAATTGAGAGATTAGTCAACATGTCCTACGGTGTAGAACATGTCTAAGCCCGGACACCACGACAAGGTTTCTCAAGTAGCCCTGTCTTCTTAGTTTGTATATATAGATTCCTGGAGGTGTATAAACTCCTATTTAAATGTGCCTGTTTTCCATCTACAGGCCACATTTAGGTGCACCTGTGAGGCCTGGGACATATCAGCAAGTCTTGAGTGGGACTCACAGACTCCTCCCTCCTCCCATTGCAAGCATGGCCACATGCTGGAGGTAACTGGTGAGTTGTTTGTGAGTCGGCCTTATGCTCCTGTAATTTGCCCACTGGCTCCTGGTATCGCCCATACGGCTCAGGTAGGAGAGTGTAGGGTCCCGGGCTACTTGAGAAACCTTGTCGTGGTGTCCGGGCTTAGACATGTTCTACACCGTAGGACATGTTGACTAATCTCTCAATTTTAAAATCAGTTTGAGGATTTAGTGAGACTGCACCTGTGTTTATTGTTTTGTTATATTGTTATATTAATTATGACATCCGCACTTGTTACCTTGTGTAGGATGTCTATTGTGGTACTTGTGGTTCGCCGCGGGCATCCTCCATTGTATGCATTTTGCTGGGGATTGCCATTAGCAACGGGCCACAAGTGCAGGATTTGCTCCCCTATATATATGCACAACTGCATGTGAGTTTGAGCACCTCCTGCTAATGCCAACCTGTCTTCTTAGTTTGTATATATAGATTCCTGGAGGTGTATAAACTCCTATTTAAATGTGCCTGTTTTCCATCTACAGGCCACATTTAGGTGCACCTGTGAGGCCTGGGACATATCAGCAAGTCTTGAGTGGGACTCACAGACTCCTCCCTCCTCCCATTGCAAGCATGGCCACATGCTGGAGGTAACTGGTGAGTTGTTTGTGAGTCGGCCTTATGCTCCTGTAATTTGCCCACTGGCTCCTGGTATCGCCCATATGGCTCAGGTAGGAGAGTGTAGGGTCCCGGGCTACTTGAGAAACCTTGTCGTGGTGTCCGGGCTTAGACATGTTCTACACCGTAGGACATGTTGACTAATCTCTCAATTTTAAAATCAGTTTGAGGATTTAGTGAGACTGCAGAGTGCACCTGTGTTTATTGTTTTGTTATATTGAAATCTGATCAGGCCTACATTTTTTAGGTGTATCTCAAAGATCTGACCATATGTGGTTTCTTGTACGCCATTTTTAATGGGTCTTGCGAGCCCTCCTCTCACCCTCCTTCTACTCATGTAACAGGAGGCTAGCTAATGACATGCAACAAGTGGAAAGTTTTATTCTAGTTTGAGGTAGCTCTGAGATGGATAATATGACTGGCAAGTTATACGGGATATTTTTACTAACCCATGTATATCAAACATAAATAGGAAATATCAATTCTTTCAACCAATATGTCATTTTCTAGGTTTGGTATAACTGAAAATCCGGGGATGTTTGAGACTCAAGCAGCTCCCAGGTTCCCTGATCTTAAGACCATAAGTTTGGGGGGTGTAGGATATATACAGTTCTATTCACTGCATTGCCCCCTCTGCTGACATGACGTCCTGTGACTGACAAATGTTTATCCGTCCAGGAAACCAGTTGTCTATTGAATCCACATCCACATAGGAAGTAGCATCATGACTCATTAACTCCTAATACCATGCATTCTCATCTCTCAAGGAAGTGCCATTATAGCTCATAACTCACACCAGCCTGTAAAAGAGACAGGCCTGTCACAGAAACCGGCCAGACTGTCCACTGCCATTTAAAGAGACAGTGCACCTAATTCTGGTGTAACTAACTAAGCCTGTCCTTCCACCACCCTATAGTGGGCAGCCACGCATACCACTCAGGACCAAAAGATCCCTTTTCTGTCAGGGTGGCGGACTAACTACCCCTTACACATAAAATTGGATGCACAACATGTGAATATTCCATATCTTATAGTCCTGCTTTGTGTTGGTGATTTGTATCCTGTCAGGGTTCTGACATAAGAACAGGTTTTTACATGAGAACATTGCAGGAATAAGTTCATTTTTGGGTGTCAGAGGTGATAAACTCCTCCTGATCACAACAGTTCTCAGATTTGGAGGTTGTTGGTAGCACAGCCTAGTACAGAGGGTCTGGAAATATTGTTTTTAGATGGTCATCTTTGTTTTCTTCTTTTTCCCTGTATTGGAGAAGTTGACTTCTGAGCATCCCGGTGGATCTGGTGATTTGATCATCAATTGAAACAAGATGGTAGCCCTTATGTAAAAATGTCCTTTGGGGATGGTTTGTGTAAATTTTGACCTGTGTTCAGAATGGAAGCTGTCTCATTTGAGATTGGCAGGCTGATCGATAAGTTTTTGATACGGATGTCTGTATTGAACTTGCTTTGAAATTTTATTATGGTGTCCAAAAAGTTGACTTCTGCATTTGAATAGTTTAGTGTCAGGGTTATGGTGGAGTGAATTTGAATCTTTCATTGAGTTTTATTAGGATACCAGTAAGTCATTTTCTAGTTTTCTATGAAAATGTTGGCATATTCTGGTGTCATTTTGCTGTCCATGGCAGTTCCAGTGTGCTGTAGATATATTTATTTGCCAAAAGAGGATTCATTGTGGGTGAAGATAAAGTTAGCACAAACAATCCTATTAGGCTCTAGATACACTTGGCAGGCAGTTAATCCATCCTCGTGTGGGAATACAAAGATTCCATATATGTGGTGACTAAGATGGTACCAATGGTAGGAGAACACCCTCTGCCCATTCTGAGATTTCTGGGGTCTTCCATGCCTGAATGGCCTCCCTGGTTTACCCCGCCTATATATTTTGGGAGGCATGTAATACACTCTGGTCCTCGGATTCTTAGATACCAAATCTGCAGGCTTAATAGTGATCTTCTTGTTGTTTCTTTATGTACAAATAGCCCTCCTTCCTGTACACTAAACTTCAGTCTATTGGTCTAATATGGTATTGCGGCCAACTGGAGATGTCCAGTCAGATTCTTGTCATCTAGTCTCAATTGTGTTTGTTTTTAAATTTTCTCTTTCCTCTTTGTCATGAAAGAGACTCTTTCAGCCAATCCCCTAAAGTATCCCTGCATGTCCCTAAAGTGCCACCATTTGGAATACATATAACTATTTGTTAAAATTTTATTAAATTTTTTTGCAGGTAATGGGAAAAAAGCACTTCCGTCCCTTCTTGGTAACATTTTAAACTTTGCGCCTCTCGCCATGCAGCAAAAAAACAAATTACTTACCGGTAATTCCCTTTTCATGAATCCTCCATGACGGCATACCATGAGAGATGACCCGCCTCCAACCAGGTAGGGACAGGAAGAATAAATTAGACCCTCCTCCAGCTCTTCCTCAGTGTCTTTCTGGACCGATAGCCTAGAGAGTCTTATCCTCACATATAAAGGATTATTATATATCTATAAATTTTTAATTTTTTTGCATTCACACCCACACACACCTTCACCTAATTTTTTGGCCTATATGTACATATTCCTACATATATTTATTCATATACGTAAAAACTCCTATTTAAATGTGCCTGTTTTCCATCTACAGGCCACATTTAGGTGCACCTGTGAGGCCTGGGACATATCAGCAAGTCTTGAGTGGGACTCACAGACTCCTCCCTCCTCCCATTGCAAGCATGGCCACATGCTGGAGGTAACTGGTGAGTTGTTTGTGAGTCGGCCTTATGCTCCTGTAATTTGCCCACTGGCTCCTGGTATCGCCCATATGGCTCAGGTAGGAGAGTGTAGGGTCCCGGGCTACTTGAGAAACCTTGTCGTGGTGTCCGGGCTTAGACATGTTCTACACCGTAGGACATGTTGACTAATCTCTCAATTTTAAAATCAGTTTGAGGATTTAGTGAGACTGCAGAGTGCACCTGTGTTTATTGTTTTGTTATATTGAAATCTGATCAGGCCTACATTTTTTAGGTGTATCTCAAAGATCTGACCATATGTGGTTTCTTGTACGCCATTTTTAATGGGTCTTGCGAGCCCTCCTCTCACCCTCCTTCTACTCATGTAACAGGAGGCTAGCTAATGACATGCAACAAGTGGAAAGTTTTATTCTAGTTTGAGGTAGCTCTGAGATGGATAATATGACTGGCAAGTTATACGGGATATTTTTACTAACCCATGTATATCAAACATAAATAGGAAATATCAATTCTTTCAACCAATATGTCATTTTCTAGGTTTGGTATAACTGAAAATCCGGGGATGTTTGAGACTCAAGCAGCTCCCAGGTTCCCTGATCTTAAGACCATAAGTTTGGGGGGTGTAGGATATATACAGTTCTATTCACTGCATTGCCCCCTCTGCTGACATGACGTCCTGTGACTGACAAATGTTTATCCGTCCAGGAAACCAGTTGTCTATTGAATCCACATCCACATAGGAAGTAGCATCATGACTCATTAACTCCTAATACCATGCATTCTCATCTCTCAAGGAAGTGCCATTATAGCTCATAACTCACACCAGCCTGTAAAAGAGACAGGCCTGTCACAGAAACCGGCCAGACTGTCCACTGCCATTTAAAGAGACAGTGCACCTAATTCTGGTGTAACTAACTAAGCCTGTCCTTCCACCACCCTATAGTGGGCAGCCACGCATACCACTCAGGACCAAAAGATCCCTTTTCTGTCAGGGTGGCGGACTAACTACCCCTTACACATAAAATTGGATGCACAACATGTGAATATTCCATATCTTATAGTCCTGCTTTGTGTTGGTGATTTGTATCCTGTCAGGGTTCTGACATAAGAACAGGTTTTTACATGAGAACATTGCAGGAATAAGTTCATTTTTGGGTGTCAGAGGTGATAAACTCCTCCTGATCACAACAGTTCTCAGATTTGGAGGTTGTTGGTAGCACAGCCTAGTACAGAGGGTCTGGAAATATTGTTTTTAGATGGTCATCTTTGTTTTCTTCTTTTTCCCTGTATTGGAGAAGTTGACTTCTGAGCATCCCGGTGGATCTGGTGATTTGATCATCAATTGAAACAAGATGGTAGCCCTTATGTAAAAATGTCCTTTGGGGATGGTTTGTGTAAATTTTGACCTGTGTTCAGAATGGAAGCTGTCTCATTTGAGATTGGCAGGCTGATCGATAAGTTTTTGATACGGATGTCTGTATTGAACTTGCTTTGAAATTTTATTATGGTGTCCAAAAAGTTGACTTCTGCATTTGAATAGTTTAGTGTCAGGGTTATGGTGGAGTGAATTTGAATCTTTCATTGAGTTTTATTAGGATACCAGTAAGTCATTTTCTAGTTTTCTATGAAAATGTTGGCATATTCTGGTGTCATTTTGCTGTCCATGGCAGTTCCAGTGTGCTGTAGATATATTTATTTGCCAAAAGAGGATTCATTGTGGGTGAAGATAAAGTTAGCACAAACAATCCTATTAGGCTCTAGATACACTTGGCAGGCAGTTAATCCATCCTCGTGTGGGAATACAAAGATTCCATATATGTGGTGACTAAGATGGTACCAATGGTAGGAGAACACCCTCTGCCCATTCTGAGATTTCTGGGGTCTTCCATGCCTGAATGGCCTCCCTGGTTTACCCCGCCTATATATTTTGGGAGGCATGTAATACACTCTGGTCCTCGGATTCTTAGATACCAAATCTGCAGGCTTAATAGTGATCTTCTTGTTGTTTCTTTATGTACAAATAGCCCTCCTTCCTGTACACTAAACTTCAGTCTATTGGTCTAATATGGTATTGCGGCCAACTGGAGATGTCCAGTCAGATTCTTGTCATCTAGTCTCAATTGTGTTTGTTTTTAAATTTTCTCTTTCCTCTTTGTCATGAAAGAGACTCTTTCAGCCAATCCCCTAAAGTATCCCTGCATGTCCCTAAAGTGCCACCATTTGGAATACATATAACTATTTGTTAAAATTTTATTAAATTTTTTTGCAGGTAATGGGAAAAAAGCACTTCCGTCCCTTCTTGGTAACATTTTAAACTTTGCGCCTCTCGCCATGCAGCAAAAAAACAAATTACTTACCGGTAATTCCCTTTTCATGAATCCTCCATGACGGCATACCATGAGAGATGACCCGCCTCCAACCAGGTAGGGACAGGAAGAATAAATTAGACCCTCCTCCAGCTCTTCCTCAGTGTCTTTCTGGACCGATAGCCTAGAGAGTCTTATCCTCACATATAAAGGATTATTATATATCTATAAATTTTTAATTTTTTTGCATTCACACCCACACACACCTTCACCTAATTTTTTGGCCTATATGTACATATTCCTACATATATTTATTCATATACGTAATTAGGGTGGGAAATCCGTGCTGTCATGGTGGATTCATGAAAAGGGAATTACCGGTAAGTAATTTGGTTTTTGCCTTTCATCCTCCATGACGGCATATCATGAGATATAACAGATTAATACTCTTATTAGGGGGGGACTATGGCCTGAAGCACCTTCCTGCTGAAAGCGAGCTCCTGACTAGCTGTAGTATCCACTCTATAATGTTTAATAAATGTATGAGGAGTTGACCATGTCGCTGCTTTGCATATCTGTTCTAATGAGGCACTTGCCCTCTCTGCCCAGGATGCAGCCACAGATCTTGTGGAATGTGCTATGTGCTGTAAAGGACTTTGGTGGAGGCATATTTGACACCTTATATGACTCTGAAATTGCCATTTTTATCTATCTGCATAAGGAGTTTTTTGTGGCTTTTTGCCCTTTATGTGTTCCACTGAACTGGACAAATAGATAGTCCGTTTTCCTGAACGTTTTTGTAACTTCTAGATAGAGTAACACACCCCTACGTACATCTAAATTGTGAAAATTCCTTTCCCCTTCTGTTTTTGGGTTTGAGCAGAATGATGGGACAATAATCTCCTCCTGCCTGTGGAAGTTTGATACCACTTTAGGAAGAAAAGAATTGTCCAGTCTGAATACAATTCTGTCCGGAAATATGGTGCAAAAAGGTTCCACTATTTTTAGAGCTTGGATTTCACTCACTCTTCGCGCTGAGGTGATTGATACCAGGAATAAAGTTTTCAGAGATAAATATCTCAACGAAGTTTCTGACAGAGGTTCAAACGGGGCACTAATAGCACTACATTGAGATCCCAAGGGGAAACTGTAGGTCTTAGGAACGGTCTTAACCTATCTGCTCCTTTTAGAAAACGGATAACCCAAGGATGTTCCGCAATTTTTTCACCAAACACTGCGCTTAAGGCTGATATATGAACTCTTAACGTGTTTGGGCGTAAGCCTTTTTCAAAGCCGAACTGCAGGAAACCTAGAACTGCTTGGACTGAAAACTTCTGTGAAGAAGTTTTTTCCTGGATGCACCAACAGCAGAATTTATTCCACACCTTACGATAAATTTTAGAAGTTACATCTTTTCTGCTGGCTGACATAGTGTTAATAATGGCTTCTGATAGGCCCTTAGATCTCAAAATCATCCTTTCAGGTTCCAAGCCGTTAGGTGTAACCTTTCTATCTGGGGATGGTAGATCGGGCCCTGGGACAGTAGATCCTGTTGCCAAGGAAGGATCCATGGGCTCTGGACTGAAAGAGTTTTCAGTAACGGAAACCATGTTTTTTTTGGCCATAGAGGGGTTATTAGTATCACATGAGCCCCGTCTAACCGAATCTTTTTTAGGATCCTGGAAATTAATTGAAAAGGGGGGAAGGCATATGCTAGTTGAAAATCCCATTTTTGGGACAGTGCATCTACCCCTATGTTCTCGTCGAACGGATTCAGAGAAAAAAACTTTTTTAGTTTTGTGTTTGTGGCTGAAGCAAAAAGATCTACTTGTGGGGTTCCCCACAATTTCGTGATTTGGAGAAAGACGTGTCTTTCTAGGCTCCATTCTGTTGGTTTTAAGGAAGTTCTGCTTAAAAAGTCTGCTTCTATGTTTAGAGATCCTTTTAGATGGATTGATGATAGGGATCTTAAATGAATATTTTTTCTGTTAGTTTGCTCAATGCTAAACTTCTTGTCCCGCCTTGATGGTTCAGGTAAGCAACCACTGTTGTATTGTCCGTTCTTACCTGAACGTCTTTGTTTTGTATAAGGTGGGCAAACACCTTTATCGCTTCCCAGACTGCCGTGAGTTCTCTTTGATTTGAGGACAGAGATTTTTGAGTGACAGACCACTCTCCTTGGGAATAGAGATGAGAACAATGCGCTCCCCATCCCTAAAGACTTGCATCCGTCGTGATAACGACTAAGTGTTCGGGGTTCCAGGGAACTCCCTTTAACAGATGGTTTGACTGTTTCCACCACTGTAGGGACTGAAACACTGGTCCGGGAATTTGAATTTTTTCCTCTAGAGAATCCGGGCTTCTGTTCCAACACTCTAAAATCCATTGTTGCAGGATCCGGGTGTGGAACTGAGCCCATCTAACAGCCGGGATGCATGATGTCAGAGAGCCCAGTAGTTTCATTGCTTCTCTGACCGTACATACAGGTTGATTTTAGAAATTTGTTGCCTTTTCGCATATCCCCATTACCTTCTGGTCTGTAAGAACTGTCTCTTGGTGAATCGTATCTATACGAACCCCTAGGAAGGTTAGATTCTGAGATGGGCAAGGATTTGACTTTTTCCAATTTATTAGCCACCCTGTACTGTACAGAGTTTGGCAAGTCAGACACAGATTGTTTTTGAGATCTGTCTCTGAATTGCCTACGATCAACAGGTCGTCTAAGTAAGGAAATATCAGGATGTTTTGTCTTCTTAAGTGAGCCACTACCTCCAACATTACCTTGGTAAATACCCTTGGTGCGGAGGTAATTCCAAAGGGGAGCACCTGAAACTGGAAATTACATAGTTTTCTTCCTAAGAAAACCGCTATGCGGAGAAACTTTTGAGATTCCTCGCAAATTGGGACATGGAAATAAGTGTCCTTTAGGTCTATTGATGCTAAAAAATCTTATTTTAACAGGTTTATTATGGACCTTATTGTTTCCATTTTGAATCGGACGTGTTTTATGAATTTGTTACATTTTTTTAAGTTTATTATTAGTCGAGATTTCCCGTCAGTTTTTTTTACCAGAAAAACTGTTGAATAATAACCTTTCCTCTGTTGAGAGAGAGGGACCGGGACAATGGCCTTTTGGGCCCACAACTCCCGAATCCCCCTTTCCAAATTTTTATGTAACACAGCCGATCTTTGGATGGGGGTTATTCTGAATACATTTGGGGGAGGAGGAAGGCGAAAGGTAATATTGTAACCTTTTGAAATGATGTTTAACACCCAGGGATTTATTGTGATATCTTCCCATTCCCAAGAACAGCTTCAGTCTTCCTCCTACCTCTCTGGCGTCATTGTTTAGTGGAATCTGTATTTCTTGGGGTAAATAAGAAACCTCTGTTACCACTTTTTTGATTTTTCCCTTTTGACCAAGGAGTGTCCCTAGAGGTTCTCTTGGCCTGGAAAGAACTCCCTTTTTTATTCCTACGAAAGGGAAATTTCCTTTTGTTTGTATCTTTGGGAAATGATTTTTTTGAGTCCGCGGCCTTCTCTAAAATGGATTCAAGATCTTGGCCAAACAGTAGGTTCCCATGAAAGGGTAAACTACAAAGCCTTGTTTTTGAACCGGTATCACAGGACCAGGATTTTAACCAGAGAGCTCTCCTAGCTACAACTGCTAGGCCCGAGGTCTTAGCGGCCATTCTGACTGACTCTGCCGTGGAGTCTGACAGGAAATCAACTGCTTTCACTAGTAGGGGAAAGGAGTCTTTTAAAGTATCATAAGAGGCTCCTTCTTTCAGGAGAACCTCTAACTGTAACAGCCACAGTTTTAAAGACCTTGATTCGGACCTGGCCGCCAGATTAGGCTTAAATAGTGCTGTGCTAGCCTCCCACACTTTAAGGACCTGATCAGTTTTTTTGTCCATGGGGTCCTTTAGGGTCCCCATATCTTCAAATGGGAGAGCATTAGCCCCTTTAACAAGTTTGGATAGAGATACATCCACTTTGGGGCAAGTTGTTAATAGGGCCGTCTTCTTTACAGAATGGGAGGCGACGTTTCATCGTTTTTTGAATAAATAGTTTTTTATCTGGGGATTTCCACTCTCTTTTAATTAGTTCCATCATGTTTTTATGGACCGGAAATACCCTCTTTTTCCTTTGTTCTAGACCGCTATACATTTGGTCCTGGACCGACCTCTGCACTTTTTTGTCTGAGAGCCCCATAATAGCCCTAATGGCTTTCACTAACTCCTTCGTGTCTTCAGAGGAAAAAGGAAGTTTTTATACTCTGAATCAGACCCGGAAGAGATCTCGGAATCTTCATCCTCCGAATCCGACTCAGGTTCTGAGTCAGAGGATGACATGGAGATGCTCAATTTAGGATCTCTGTGTTTAGAGCTAGATGTTCCAGGAGTAACAACCGGACTTTCTGCCATAGCAGATCTCATTTCTTCCCGTATTACATCTCGTAGCTCCTCTCTAATTGACGGAACTAAGTCCTTCACCATATTAGAGGTACATTTTTGGCAAAGTTTTTTGTTATAAGTGTCGGGCAATTTAGCTGAACACATAACACATTTTTTAGTTTTTGGACTATCTTTTTTCTGAGCTATATTCTTATCACTCTGAATTCATACAGGGAGAGCCATAGAGGGGGAGAGAGGAGAGGCACATACTGGGGTTAGCAAGGTAATACAACCAGCACTCACCCAACCCCCAGGACCTTACTTACAATAGAGGGTCCCTGAGAGGTTTCCATCTGGCCAGGTTGTTCAGACATATTTGCAGCAACCCTCTTCTACAAAACCCCCCTTAAATACTCTCACCTGCAGACCTCAGATCAGTGGGCGACTTTCGCCATGATCAGCGTGCCGATTTGCCGCTCCGCCCCCATCGCGTGCGTTTCACAGAGCGGAAGTTCCGGTTGGAACGCACGTAAACCGCATAGGACTTCCGGTGGCATTCTTTGCGAGAGCCGAAACTATCGGATCGCAATGCGGAGCTTCTAAACAGACCGGAGGGACTCCCTGAGTGTCCGGTTGTACATGGACCTCCACGCCCGACACACCATGCGGGAGGTAAGGAGCAGGGATCCTGACAGTCTTTTCAGCCCCTCAATACCCAACTAGGGCACGGGTGCTGTCTGCTTCCCTCATGTGCTTAAGGCATTTCTTTTCTTCTTACCGCCTCTGCCTGCCTGTAACAGAAACGGGCTCATAGCATGTGCCATGAGGATGATACATCTCCTACCTGGAGGGACAGGAAGACACTGAGGAAGAGCTGGAGGAGGGTCTAATTTATACTTCCTGTCCCTACCTGGTTGGAGGCGGGTCATCTCTCATGGTATGCCGTCATGGAGGATGAAAGGGAAAATAAAGCATTGAAGGGAACCTGTCACCTCCAAAAACCCTCCCAGCAGTACCTGAGAGTAGCCCGGAGTGTGTTTCTAATGATTATTTTCGTTCAGCAGTCAGATGTGGTATAAGCTCTGAAAACGTTCTTTTATTCCCTGCCCGCGCTATTTTCTAGCCATGCTTGAAGTCAAGGGGGCAGCGGCCTCCTTGCTTCAAGTCAAGGTAACCGTGCCCCCTTCCCTGCCCCTTTGCTGTGACTGACAGCCGGCAGTTCGGCTGGCTTTGCCAAACTCTCTGCAAAAGCGCCGTCAGTCACAGCGAAGGGGCAGGGAAGGGGGCGCGTTTATATTGACTTGAAGCAAGGAGGCCGCTGCCCCCTTGACTCCAAGCATGACTAGAAAATAGTGCGGGCAGGGGATAAAAGAACGTTTTCAGAGCTTATACCACATCTGACTGCTGAACGAAAATGATCATTAGAAACACACTCCGGGCTACTCTCAGGTACTGCTGGCAGCTTGGGATGGTTTTTGGAGGTGACAGGTTCCCTCTTTATTCTAAGGGTAAGCAATGCCAAATGTATATACCTTTTTATGTTTTACTATGTTTGTATGATAAAAACATTTTAATTATGTTTCTTGTAGTGTCATAGTCTGAGAGAACTACAACATTATTTTTCCATCAACAGAGCTGTGTGAGGACTTGTTCTTTTGTGGCGTGAGCTGTTGTTTTTATTGGTTATGTTTTGGAATACATATGACTTTCTCATCACTGCAATTCTGAATCAGACTTCAGAATGCGAAACCACACTCCTGAGATGGAGATGCAATTTAAAGGGAGTGTGTCATCAGAAAATGACCTATTTTTTAAATCACATTTTTCTTTCAAGACTTTTTGGTAGTTCTCTAAAATGTATCTACATCATATTAAAAAAAAAAATTGCTAAAATTCTGCAGTTTTCACACTGGCTACCAGGCCTAAAGTATGTTAAGTATTTTGGGAGGGTTTTCTAGGCATGCTTTGTGACCTGTGCAGAGCTCAAAAGGGAGCTTGATAATCACCTATTATGTTATCTATACAGGGGTCATTATAATCCTTCCTGTAGTAATAATGATAATACAGTAGCTACTGAAAATATAGGCTAGTTTCACACTAGCGCTATACATCCAGCACGCTGTGGAACAGTCTGCCAGAAATTTGTAAATCTCTGTCCGGTCCCATTAACTATAAGTGGGACCGGCGGAGATCTGGCTTCATGCCGGTAAATATGCCGAGAATCGTCTGGAAGAAAACCGCTGCACGGATGAAAACTGCAGCAGTTTTCTTCTGGCCAACTGTGGGAATATTTGCCGGGTTGCAGCCAGATCTCTGCTGGTCCCTATTACAGTGCCGATTCCTTACTTGTGCAGAACAGGAAATCATGACCTATTATTAGACATAGTAGGCAGTGTGATAATTGCAGGATTAAATAAAAATTTTTAAATATAGTGACATGGAAAAGTAAGATAATAACATAGTTTATAAGGCCGAAAAAAGATATCTGTCCATCCAGTTCAGCCTGTTATCCTGCAAGTTGCTCCAGAGGAAGGCAAAAAAAAAAAAATGAGGTAGAAGCCAATTTTAAAAATTCCTTCCCAACTCCAATCAGAATAACTCCCTGGATCAACAACTCCTCTCTAGTAGCTATAGCCTGTAATATTATTACGCTCCAGAAATACATCCAGGCCCCTCTTGAATTCCTTTATTGTACTCACCATCACCACCTCCTCAGGCAGAGAGTTCCATATTCTCACTGCTCTTACCGTAAAGAATCCTCTTCTATGTTTGTGTACAAACCTTCTTTCCTCCAGATGCAGAGGATGTCCCCTCGTCACAGTCACAGTCCTGGGGATAAATAGATGATGACCCCTGATATATTTATACATAGTTATCAGATCTCCCCTCAGTCATCTTTTTTCTAAAGTGAATAACCCTAATTTTGATAATCTTTCAGGGTACTGTAGTTGCCCCATTCCAGTTATTACTTTAGTTGCCCTCCTCTGAACCCTCTCCAGCTCTGCTTTGTCTGCCTTGTTCACAGGAGCCCAGAACTGTACACAGTACTCCATGTGTGGTCTGACTAATGATTTGTAGAGTGGTAGGACTATGTTCTCATCACGGGCATCTATGCCCTTTTTTTATGCAACCCGTTATCTTATTGGCCTTTGCAGCAGTTGCCTGACACTGGTTTCTACAGCTTAGTTTGCTGTTCACTAAAATTCCTAGGTCCTTTTCCATGTCAGTGTTACCCAGTGATTTACCATTTAGTATGTACGGGTGACTTGCATTATTCCTTCCCATGGGAATAACCTTACATTTGTCAGTGTTAAACCTCATCTGCCACTTATCTGCCCAAGCCTCCAATCTATCGAGATCCATCTGTAGCAGTATACTGTCCTCTTCAGTGTTAATTACTTTACATAGTTTAATGTCATCTGCAAAAATGTATATTTTACTGTGCAAGCCTTCTACAAGATCATTAATAAATATATTGAAGAGAATAGGGCCCAATACTGACCCCTGAGGTACTCCACTAGTGACAGTGACCCAATCTGAGTGTGTACCGTTAATAACCACCCGCTGTTTTATATCACTGAGCCAGTTACTTACCCACATACAGACATTTTCCCCCAGTCCAAGCATTCTCATTTTATATACTAACCTCCTCATAGAAACTGATTAAATTAGTTTGCCATGAAAAAAAAAAAATCAACAAAAAATCTAAAATAATATGTTTAATACAAAAATGTGATTTAAACAATAGGTAATTTTGTAATGACACATTCCCTTTAAAGAGGTTTTTCCATCACATACAATGGGGGCATATCGATAGAGGTGGGACCCTCACCTACAATGAGAATGGAGCAGAGAAATTAATGGAGGGCGCACTGCGCCGGCCACAGCTCTTCCCACTCCGTTCTCCTTGTAGGTGCGGGTCCCAGAGGTGGGACCCGCACCTATCAGACAATGTAGTCCTATCTTAGCGATATGCCCCGACTGTATAGGATGGGAATACCACTTTAAGTTGAGAAGGGAATTCAGTGCTGTCAAAAAAACCCTGAAAGCAATGTTTTGTGCATGGGATGCCCTTTATCAAGCTGAGTACAACAGTGCAGTGGGAGTTGCGTCGCCAGTATTTTTTTCATATTTTTTTTTAAAGAGCTCACCAGTTTTATAACACTAGTTATTACAGATGTGAGAATACCATTTATGCATACTATTTATTGTTTTTTCCCTTAAAGCATTTTTAAAGGGCTTCTGTCAGCCCACTAAACCGTTTGTTTGTTTTTTGCTTAATAATAACCCCTACACTGCGATTTATCCATACATAAGTATAATAATAATTTTGGTTCAGTAGAATTTGCTAAAACCCTATTTTTATAATATGTAAATTACCTTGCTACCAGCAAATCTTCAATCGGCGCAGGCGCACTGAGAGGCGGCCACTCACTCGGCCGCTTCATCCTCAATGCGCCTGCGCCGATGACGTCACATCTACACCCGGCGCAGGCGCATTGAGGATGAAGCGGCCGAGTGAGTGGCCGCCTCTCAGTGCGCCTGCGCCGATTGAAGATAGGTACGGCCGCGGCGCAGGCGCCAGATATTGAATGAAAACAGGCAGGGCCAGCGGAGAAAGATCCCGTCCGCTGGCCCTGTCAATCAACAAGCAGAGGGGGCGTCATTACCATCGGAGGATGCGGCTGCTACCAGCAAGTAGCCGCCCTACTTGCTGGTAGCAAGGTAATTTACATATTATAAAAATAGGGTTTTAGCAAATTCTACTGAACCAAAATTATTATTATACTTATGTATGGATAAATCGCAGTGTAGGGGTTATTATTAAGCAAAAAAAAAAAAACTGTTTAGTGGGCTGACAGAAGCCCTTTAATGGGAAAAAATGTTTTCATATTTTTTTTATATTTAAAGGGGTTATCCAATATCATAAACTCCCCCTTCCCCCCCACGGCACCTGCAATGCTAGGGAGGCTCGTCCCCGTCCCCGCCTGCCATTGGCTGAAGCCCCCCCCCCCCCCCGACATCGGATGTTTTCATCCACGCATGGGGAGAAGCAGCGGCGGCGGTGCAGGGACCAGGAGCAGCGCAGGGAGCAAAATAAGTATATTCTCTGTGAGGGATACATCTTCCCATTCATGCACTTTGCACTTTATTGGTATTATTGCTAACATTTGGTGACTTAGAGATGTAAAGGTTAGGCATTAACCTATAGTATTCATGTATATCTGTACCTGAATAATGAGAGAGAGGATGCTTTAATCATGGTTTAAGTGGTACGTTTGTGGAGTAAGCAGCTATATGATGCATGTATGTGGTGAATAATCTTGTATACTAATTTTTATATTTATATGAATTTGGTTCTTATTTATGCATGTCCATATTAAATGATTGATGTATATGTCTTTCCGGTACAATTTGACTGCATATGTATGTTCTTTCGGCCTGATAAATATACGGACATCTCTGTATGATGGATCCGAATCATATGAGAAAGTTAGGATGACGCCACTGAGCTGCGCCTAGGTTGTGCGCGCTCAAGTGACGTCATTCGGATCACATGACCAGGAGCGGATCACATGTTTCCGGCTGGTCACGTGGTCCCCTAGATGCCGGCATCCAGGAAGCCTAGTTGAGTAAATCCGGTGCAGTCCGGTGACGTAGGAATAATGATTACCGGTATGCGGATTGGCTGATGCTTATATTTAAACCATGTCCTCCAGTGATGACGCTACCCCCAGACGAAGGTACGCCGAAACGCGCGTTGGGGTTGGCGCCATCCTGGAGGAGACTTTCTGCACGGGTAAATGTCCCTTATCTTAGCATGTATGAATTTCTATATGCATGACCATGTTTTTTGTACATTTTTCCATGATGGGGACTCCGTCTCACGTATGTCTCCTCCAGTGATGTTGCTTTTATCTCCTGCACTGATTCTTTTAATCATGTATGTTGTATAATGTGATTTTGTAATAAAGGATATGATTCAGTACCAGCGGTCTGGCATTTTCTATGTAGGTTGTCTCTTTCTCTGTGAGGGGCCCGGCACATGGAGGGGAAGTTTATGATATTGGATAATCCTTTTAAGTTGCTAATGTAATACACTGCAGTATGCCTGTTGTCATAACTTGGACAAGCACCTTATTAGCCTCTGCCATGACCTAATAGGTATACAAAGATCACAGACCTTGGGGGCAGGGGCATTAATGGGGGTGACATTCACTTTGTCAAACCTCTGAAAACCTTTATACTGTATACCCCTGGTTTTCTTTATTTGGCTATGCACTATAACCAGAGGGGCACTGAACACACATCATCTTATGAGTTAGGCCTCTTGCCCACGAACGTAAGGGCTCCGTTCCCATGCTGCAGACTGCATACGGCGGTTCCGCAATACACGGGTCACCACCTGTGTGCATTCCGCATCACGGATGCGTACCCATTCACTTGAATGGGTCCGAAAATCTGGAGATGTGGTGCGGTGCAGAACGGAACCACAGAACGGAACCCCACAGAAGCACTACAAAGTGCTTCCGTGGTGTTCCCTTACGTGCTTCTGTTCCGCAAAAAGATAGAACAAGTTCTATTTTTTTGCGCAACGGACGGATCGTGGCCCCCCATTCAAGTGAATGGGTCCGCGATCCGCATGTGGCTGCTCCGCGGTCAATTTGCGGTCTGCCGCATGGGCGCGGAGCCCTTACGTTTGTGGGCAAGAGGCCTTAGGCTGAGTTCACACTTCAGTTATTTGGTCAGTTATTTCCATCAGTTATTGTGAGCCAAAACCAGGGGCGGGTCAAAAACACAGAACAGGTGCAGATCTTTCCATCAAACCTTATCTCTGAGTAGGCTTCACTATGGGTTTTGGCTCACACAACCGTAAGGGCTCCGTGGACCACAAACAGCGGGTCCATAATATGCAGGCACTGGCCGTGAGCACTCCGTACTGCGGATGAGGACCCATTGACTTGAAAGGGTCCGCAATCTGCAAGATACTGCCATAGGAAATGTCCTATCTTCTGTGAAGTGGAGGCACGGATTGAAAGCCCACAGAAACACTACGAAGTACTTCCGTGGGCTTTCGAGTCCGTGCTTTGGATCCTACAAAAGATGGGGCATGTCCTATCTTTTGTCGTGTTTTGCAGATCGCGGACCCATTCAAGTCAATGGGTCTGCACGTGCATTGCAGACCGCTATTTGGGGTCTGCAACACGGGCACGGCAAAGGAGCCCTTAGTGTGTGTGTGCTCTTATTTTCAGGAATTCCTTTGCCTTGGCACATCTTGCACAGCTGGTTTGAAGAAGTTAGAACTATTGCTCAACCAATACTTTCAAATATTTCACATAACATAGATTTCAAATGTACTTTTTACCCTCCTTTAAAGAGCATCTGTTAGCAGGATCAAACCTGGTGCACACGGCCTATAGCCTGATGGGGTTGATCCTACTGATTACAATGATACCTGTTTTGTGAAAACTGGTTCTGGGGTTCCTGAGAAAAAAAGAAGACTTTTATACTTTATGCAAGGGGAGTGGCCAGCACTGGAGATTTTCACAAGACGGATATAATTTTAATTAGCAGGATCAAACCTACCAGGTACCATGCCTGGTATAATAGTCATCCTAATTAGCAGTTTGCTTGAGCCAGTTATACTGTGTGAGGTAGCAGAGGAAAAAAAACAAACCCTTTGCTACACTGTCAACAAAAGTCCTCATGCAAGGTTGGGATAAAAAATACTAATTCATACTAGCCCCTTCCTCAATTAAAAACACAATTTCATGTGTACAATAACCAGGGATGAACATTGACAATGAAAGGCCTGTGAGGGGTTGTCAGACCCTTACAGAAAAGGATCTTTTTGGTGCTGGGTGATATGTGTGGCACCCCACTCTAGAACGGCAGAAGCAGGGGTGGGCTGACCACAAACCCTACAGAGAAATTTCCCGGTGGGCCAATGCCCAGGTGGTGCTTGAGTCCTCCACACAGCTGCTGGCTAGGTACATAATGACCTGATGCTCTCAGCATTAATTAATGCTAGAAGCATCAGGTACTTACGCCCCTAGTCGGCATCCCCAAGTGCCCTTCTGAATTCAACTGTATCTCCATCCTCAGGAAGGTGATACAGCTAAATACTGCAACACGGGTGACAGTATTTTGTGTTGCACTGTGGCATTTGGTTCTGTTGGGGCGGTATTTTGTGCTGCACTAAGGTACTGCTAGCTCCCCTCTACTTCTGTTGTCCCTGCATACTTGTGTTGCTCCGCCTTCTGTCAATCTGAATCCGCCTATGACATGGGGGCCACTTTTAGGTTTTTTCTAGGGCCACTCTAAGTTCCCCATCCGCACTGTTCAGAAGGAATCAGACAACACGGTTGTAACTTTAACAAGGTGACTTTCACTTGACTCACATAAAGTAGCTTAGGGTCACCACAGTCTATGACAGATAACAGGCTAAGGCTACTTTCACACTAGCGTTTCTATTTTTCGGTATTAAGATCCATCATAGGGTCTCGATACCGGAAAAAAAACGCTTCTGTTTTGTCCCCATTCATTGTCAATGGAGACAAAACGGAACTGAGCAGAATATAATGCTCCTAAATGCATTCCATTCCGTTCTCATACCGGAGAGCAAACCGCAGCATGCTGCGGTTTCTTTCCGTCATGGGATACGGAGCAAGACAGATCCGTCATGACCCACAATGCAAGTCAATGGGGATGGATCCGTTTTCTCTGACACAATAGAAAACAGATCCGTCCCCCACTGACTTTCAATGGTGTTCATAACGGATCCATCTTGGCTATGTTAAAGATAATACAACCGGATCCGTTCATAATGGATGCAGATGGTTGTATTATCAGAACGGAAGCGTTTTTGCTGAACCCTGCCGGATCCAGCAAAAACGCTGGTGTGAAAGTAGCCTAAGTGGTTACAATCTTTCAACGAGGGCATAGGCTTAGGGTCCATTTACACAACCATATGGCCGTGGTGCCCATATTGAGGACTGCAATACACAGGCACTGGCCGTGTGAACTATGCGCTGCGGATGGGGACCCATTGACTTATATTGGTCCGGAATCCACAAAATACAGCAAAAGACAGGACATGTCCTATCTTTTGCGTAGAGGAGGCATAGATCAGAAGCCCTCGGAAGTCCTTCCGTGGGCTTTCAGGTCAGTGTTTCCACACCACAAAAGATAGGACATGTCCTGTCTTTTGCCGTATTTTGGGGATCATGGAACCATTCAAGTCAATGGGTCCGCACCACAATACGGGATTCACACGGCCAATGCCCATGCATTGCGGACCGCTATTTGCTGTCCACAGCAAGGGCACCGCGACCATATGGTCGTGTGAATGAGCCCTTAGTTACAGGATAATTAGGTACACGACCTATTCAGATGGCAACAGACAAGGAGAACACTGTCTCTTTCGTGTCTCTTGTAGCCAACACCCTGGGCGATGACACTCTGGCTCTGGTCTCTTTAAAGTGGCAGCTGTATCTGTATTTATCACTGCGCAGTCTCTAGCAGGCTCTCCCAGGTTGTGATATCTGACTGCACAGACACTGCACACACTCTTATCAGTCACACAGGCTATCACACAGTATTTACTCACAGGCTGGTTAGTATTAGTACATGCCTGTCTCTTTTACAGGCTTTGGCTACTTCCAGGATGCATGGACTATGTGGCTGCTTTCTAGTTTTGTACAAACTAAGAAGACAGGTTGGCATTAGCAGGAGGTGCTCAAACCCACATGCAGTTGTGCATATATATAGGGGAGCAAATCCTGCACTTGTGGCCATTATGCTAATGGCAATCCCCAGCAAAATGCATACGGTGGAGGATGCCTGCGGCGAACCACAATAGACATCCTACACAAGGTAACAAGTGCGGATGTCATAATTAATATAACAATATAACAAAACAATAACAAAGACAGGTGCACTCTGCAGTCTCACTAAACCCTCAAACTGATTTTAAAATTGAGAGATTAGTCAACATGTCCTACGGTGTAGAACATGTCTAAGCCCGGGCACCACGCCAAGGTTTCTCAAGTAGCCCGGGACCTAACACTCTCCTACCTGAGCCGTATGGGCAATACCAGGAGCCAGTAGGCAAATTACAGGAGCATAAGGCCGACTCACAAACAGCTCACCAGTTACCTCTAGCATGCAGCCATGCTTGCAATGGGAGGAGGGAGGAGTCTGCGAGTCCTACTCAAGACTGGCTGATATGTCCCAGGCCTCACAGGTGCACCTAAATGTTGCCTGTAGATGGAAAACAGGCACATTTAAATTGGAGTTTATACACCTCCAGGAATCTATATATACAAACTAAGAAGATAGGTTGGCATTAGCAGGAGGTGCTCAAACCCACATGCAGTTGTGCATATATATAGGGGAGCAAATCCTGCACTTGTGGCCCGTTGCTCCACCGTATTCATTTTGCTGGGGATTGCCATTAGCAACGGGCCACAAGTGCAGGATTTGCTCCCCTATATATATGCACAACTGCATGTGGGTTTGAGCACCTCCTGCTAATGCCAACCTGTCTTCTTAGTTTGTATATATAGATTCCTGGAGGTGTATAAACTCCAATTTAAATGTGCCTGTTTTCCATCTACAGGCCACATTTAGGTGCACCTGTGAGGCCTGGGACATATCAGCCAGTCTTGAGTGGGACTCGCAGACTCCTCCCTCCTCCCATTGCAAGCATGGCTACATGCTGGAGGTAACTGGTGAGCTGTTTGTGAGTCGGCCTTATGCTCCTGTAATTTGCCTACTGGCTCCTGGTATTGCCCATACGGCTCAGGTAGGAGAGTGTTAGGTCCCGGGCTACTTGAGAAACCTTGGCGTGGTGCCCGGGCTTAGACATGTTCTACACCGTAGGACATGTTGACTAATCTCTCAATTTTAAAATCAGTTTGAGGGTTTAGTGAGACTGCAGAGTGCACCTGTCTTTGTTATTGTTTTGTTATATTGCTTTCTAGTTTTGGCCTCAATTCCCCTCTGGCATTCGGCTTCAGTTGCCTTTGCTAATCCCTGAGGAATAAATGCTGGACCTGACTCAAGCAGAACCAGTTCAATCCTCTGCCTGCTACTGACCTATGCTCTCTCTATCTGAGCTTTCACTATGTACAGAAGGACCTTAAAGGGAACCTGTGACCGGGATTTTGTGTACAGAGCTGAGGCCATGGGTTGCTAGATGGCCGCTAGCACATCCGCAATACCCAGTCCCCATAGCTCTGTGTGCTTTTATTGTGTAAAAAACCCGATTTGATACATATGCAAATTAACCTGAGATGAGTCCTGTCCCTGAGATGAGTCAGGGACAGGACTCCTCTCAGGTTAATTTGCATATGTATCAAATCGTTTTTTTGACACAATAAAAGCACACAGAGCTATGGGGACTGGATATTGCGGATGTGCTAGCGGCCATCTAGCAACCCATGGCCTCAGCTCTTTACACAAATTCCCTTTAAAGTCATGTCCTCAAAGGTTTTTGACCCCAGAATTATCCAACTGTGATAATAACATTGGTCCGAAGATGTTAGTATGACCTCAGTTTTGTTGCCCTGTGCTCACATATACATTATATCAGTGCAGTATATATACACTATATGGACAAAAGTACTAGGACAGACCTCTTAATTATTGAATTCAGGTCCCATTGCCTCAGGTATATGAAATTAATCAAAACTATTATTAAATATTTAGAAAGAGCATTCTATAATTATCTACTGAGGAAGGAACTTGTTTCCGAAACGCGCCTAGTGTGTACAAAGACCTGGCTATCGGTGCGGTTTTTACAAATATGCAAGAAGAGGATTTTTGCTAATCCAACTTTTAAATTTTCTTCAATCATTGGAAGACGTTTTATACCGCTTTAAAAGATTCCATTTACCAACCATTGACAAAGTGGACTAAATCTGTGTTGATACATTCAACGTTGCCGAAAATACAAGGCAAACTCTGCTGTGTCCACTTCCGCTGGTCCGACAGGTTCAGGCAACTACCAACTCAGCTGCATCAGCTTCCGTCAGCCCGACGGCTCCAAGCGCCTACGTCACCAACCAGCGATCGACTGTCCAGCTGGACACGTGGGACTCTGAGGGAACGGGTCTGAAGTTTTGCTCCGCAGGAACAAGTAAGTGGAGCACTGACGATCGGAGGAGGTGCGGTCATTATTTGCCAGACGACACCTGAATACTGAGTTTCCCTTGTGGGAGATTATAGCAAGGACGCTTTTGAACCTCTCCGGTTCCAACTATCCGGTAAACCGGCATTTAATGTTATGGACATTTGAGCGGTCTAATTGAATAACTCTTGCAGCCTCACTCTAGCCATCAGGTCTTATTTTTAGGAGTACTCCAGTGTTTAGGTTTGTGCGTGAGCTCCGCACTCTATATACCTATCTTACACATTTTATGTATGTATGCTGATATGCTGACATTAAGTTAGTTTCTGTTTGATTTAGTGCATTAATAAAATTTATGCAAAAATACTGTGAGCCAGCCTATATTTCTATTGATATGAAATGAATCACCTAGCCTTTACAAACATTTGTAAAATAATGGGTCCTCCTAAAGAGCTCACTCAATTACAGTGTGGTACTATAACAGGGTGCCACACATGCAAAAATACATTTCTTGAAATTTCTTCCCTCCTAGATATCCCAACATCAACTCTGAGTGCACAGCAACTCCAAGAAGTGGAGACCACGAAAAGTTACAAAGCGGGGCCACTGAGTGCTGGTTCAATAACTGCAGAGCTCCAAACCTCCTCTGACATTAACATCATGGCAGGGGTTCTATGGCCGAGCAGCTGCATGAAGCCTTACATCATCAAGCACAATGCCAAGCTTCGGGGGGAGTGGTGTAAAGCATGAAGCCACTAGACTTGGGAGCAATGGACACGTGTCCTACGCTTCTCTACCTGGCAGTCTGATAGCTGAGTCTGGGTTTGGCTAATGCCAGGAAAATGTTACCTGCCTGATTGCTTTGTGCCAATGCAGGTAGGCCTAGGCCTCTTAGTTACAGTGCAGTGAAGCATACCATGACATTTTGGACAATTATATGCTTCCAACTTTGCGGGAACACTTTGAGGAAAGTTCTTTTCAGTACCTGTATGACTGTCCACAAAGCAAGGTCCATAAAGGCTTGGTCGGCTACTTTCACATGGATCAGCAAAAACGCTTTCATTAGGATAATACAACCGGTTGCCTCCGTTATGAATGCATCCAGTTGTATTATCTCTAAAATAGCCATGATGGATCCGACACTAAAGCCATTGTAAGTCAATGGGTGCCGGATCTGTTTTCTTTTGTGTCCGAGAAAACGGATCTGGCAACATTGATTTACCATACGGGGGGAAAAAGTCAGTGCGTCCTGTAAAGCAAATGTGCCAAAATCATGGTAGCCGGCGCATTGCAGAAGATGTGTGGGTCGAGCAGCAGCAACAAGCTATAGTGCGGCCGGCCACAGCAGAGAGGTATGCTGTAGTGCGGGCAGCAGGGGCAGTGAGACATGCTGTAGTGCAGGGCGGGCGATAGCGAGGCATGCTGTAGTGTGGGTCGGGCGGCAGTGAGGCATGCTGTAGTGCGGGGCGGATGGCAGTGAAGCATGCTGTAGTGTGGGGCAAGGCGGGTGGCGGCAGTGAGGCATGCTGTAGTGCGGGGCGGGTGGCAGTGAAGCATACTGTAGTGTGGGGCAAGGCGGGTGGCAGCAGTGAGGCACGCTGTAGTGCGGTCAGTGAATCTGAATGCAACCAGCCGGCACGTCATTGACTGGGTGCAGCTGGGGTCCATTCCAGAAGAGGAGAGCCATTCTCCGTCTCCTCTGCACTGCCAACTGGTGGTGATTGCTGGAGGGAACTGCTGCTCCACCACATCCACCAATCAGCTTACTCCTGCCAGGCTACACGCGCCACTGCTGTTAGGAAGGAAGAAGGGAGGGAGTGTTACTGGCTTCTGTGCTATCCCCTGGACCTTCTCCACCTCAAGTTCCTGGGTGAGTGACAGCCAAGATATGAAGGGGCGCTCGGGCAGACCTGGACATTAAAGAGGCATTCCCATCTCAGACAATGGGGGCATATCACTAGTATATGCCCCCATTGTTTGATAGGTGCGGGTCCCACTGCTGGGACCCGCATCTATAACGAGAACGGAGCGGGGAGAGCTGTGGCTGGAGGACCCCAGATTTCCCGGGGTCCGTCCACCACCAAGCGCTGCTCCCATACAAGTGAATGGGAGCGTACCACGCATGCGCGGCCCAGGCTCCCATTCATTTCTATGGGGCAGATGGAAATAGCCGAGCCAATGCTCGGCTATTTTCGGCGGCCCCATCGAAATGAATGGAGGGTGGCTGCGCATGTGCAGTGCGCCCTCCTTCACTTGCGGGGCCCCGTTCTCAATATAGGTGCGGGTCTCAGCGGTGGGACCCACACCTATCAGACAATGGGGGCATATCCTAGCGATATGCCCCCATTGTCTGAGATGGGACAACCCCTTTAAATATCTATTAAATATAACTATAACCCCACTCATCCATAGGAATGCACTCATGTACCTGGACATGGATGTATTCTTAAGCATAATGGGGGTTATAGTCATATTTAATATAAACACTGTTGAGGGACTGAACCATAATTGGTGTTTATTGGAAGGTGTTTATATTAAATTTGACAAAAATTCCCCTCATCCTTCAGAATGCAGCCACGTACTGCAGGACCAGGATGCATTCTTAAGGATGAGGGGAGGTAGAGTCACATAACATAACAGTGCATAATCCACAGATCCCCCCATAACCGTGCATCATCTACAGATACCCCAATAACAGTGCGTCATCCATGTTGGAGAATCAGGAATAGATCTGATGGTCCACCATGTTGTCTTGGTCAGACATCTTATATTGCTATCTTAAAGCTTGGCTAAAGAGTTACCTTGAATACTGATGTACTGTTGCTAAGAAAATAGAGGTACTTTGGTGATCAATTAAGGGGTTCTGTCCTTAGTGAAGGGAGCCCCATACCATCTTTTCCACCCCTGACAATTCCCATATACTTAAATCTGTCATCAATATGAAAAGGTCTCCATAGACGTGATGTAGGAGAGGAGAGAAATAAAGAAAAAACTATTTTAGAATGCATAGGCTGACCGAGTGTATTTTCTTTTAACTTTGTGCAAAAAAAAACACAAGTTCACCAAAAACCACAGGAAAATCGTAAAATAAACGCCTATGTACTTTTTGTATTTTATGTTTTTATTCTCCAGAGTATGTAAATACGCATGTATATTCAAGTATGGGCAATTTTTTTGTGAAGGAAGTCTGTCCTATCTCATCTTTTACTTCATTTTCATTTTTTATTATATCCAGTCCTATTTCAAATAAGAAAAAAGGCTCTATTTATGAGATGGAGGGGTGAAAAGCCTCCTGGCCATATAGGATAATGGAACACATTTCCTTTTAGTTTTAGATGAAAAAAAAACGCATAAGTTTGTTAAAAACCGCATGGATACCACAAGCAAAACGCATATGCATTTTTTGTTTTATTTTCTGTCATTTTCTGTTGTTTACCTTTTTGACCTTATGTGCAATTTAGTATGTGATCTAATTAACCCAATTTGAAGGGACTTAAGATCCAAGGAGCAAAATCCAATCCGGAGATTATCACAAATCCTAGAGGCGGAGTCTTTAGGATATATAAGAGGTATTTTTGCCAGCAATATCATACCACTGATGAAGGAGCAGGTCTAACAAAGCTCCGAAACGCGTCTGGTTGCCATTGGAAAATACCTCATCATCTATAGGAAGATCGACCACATCATGACGGCATAGACAATCTTTTTCATCAATCTTTCAAGCGATTATAACAAAGAAGAAAACCAACAAGAGCCTCCCACTCTGCAGCGAATAGTGGAAAAACACAGAAAATTCGATGTGATGACGATGTGATTGCAAAGCCTTCAATTGAGCTACACACCTGCGGTAATCTCACAAGACATTATTGGGATCTCAGAGGTAAGCGTACACCGGCTGTTTTACACGTGGAGAAACCCATCTATTAGTGAGTACCGCATATATGTGTGAAAGTCTAAAGTGTCAAAATCGAATTCTGTAGAGATCCTGAAAACTAATATGTTGGGATAATTCACGAAAAATCGCATGTTTAATAACAACCAAAAAAAAAGCATTATTACCAATCGGATGAACATTATATAACAAATTGGACGCGATTTTCCTCCATTATCCATGACAAATACGTGGGACTTTTGCTCAGCAACCATCATATAAGTTTAATATAGGATTCACATTTATTCATATTCCAATACAGGATTAGGTTGCATCGATATTCCAAATGAATATGTATTGAGATAATTCATACAAAAATCGCAAATAAAATAATCGCAACAAAATAATCGGACGAACATCACTATCAGCTTGCTGCGACTACTATAGATCATCCGCATTGACATTTAAATAAGTTCTATGTAGGACTTTGGTTGATATACAAGCACAAGATGGACTAAATCATACTAGGTCAACCCATGCGTATTTCTGGATTTTAATTAATATTAATTATTGTGTATTTTTGTTTTTAGTGTGAACAATTTGCAATTGCATTTTCATTGTTTCATTATTAAAATGCAATCAGAGTGAAACAGATATTGAGTGCCGATCGATTTTTCTAATACCTTTGGTGATCAATTAAAGGGGTTGTCCGGGTTCAGAGCTGAACCCGGACATCCCTCCATTTTCACCCCGGCAGCCCCCCTGACATGAGCATCGGAGCAGTTCATGCTCCGATGCTCTCCTTTGCCCTGCGCTAAATCGCGCAGGGCAAAGGCATTTTTTGGAGATCCGGTGACGTAAGGTGATGTCACCGGCACTGATGGGCAGGATTTAGCTCTGCCCTAGCCAGTAACACAGCTAGGACAGAGCTAAAGCCCGCCCCTCAGAGCCAGTGACGTCACCGAACACACTGCCGGGTGGAAGTTTACACCCGGCAGTGTGTTATTGAAAACAAAAGAGCCCGTGCCCTGCGCGATTTAGCGCAGGGCAAGGGAGCGCATCGGAGCATGAGATGCTCCAATGCTAGCCTCAGGGGGGCTGTCTGAGTGAAATTATGGGTATATCCGGGTTCAGCTCTGAAACCGGACAACCCCTTTAAGGCTACTTTCACACTAGCGTTTTTGCTGGATCCGGCAGGGTTCAGCTAAAACGCTTCCGTTACTGATAATACAACCATCTGCATCCGTTATGAACAGATCCGATTGTATTATCTTTAGCATACCCAAGACGGATCCGTCATAAATTCCATTGAAAGTCAATGGGGGACGGATCCATTTTCTATTGTGTCAGAGATCCGTCTTGCTCCGCAGCCCAGGACGGAAAGCAAACCGCAGCATGCTGCGGTTTTCTCTCCGGTATATGAACGGAACAGAATGCATTTAGGAGCATTCCGTTCTGTTCAGTTACATTTTGTCCCCTGTAAGATGGTACAAGAAATCATTGTGAATGATAGGTACGTGTCACTGAGGTTCCTGGCCTCGGTGGAGTAAGAGCCGGTTTTTATGTGTCAGCAGCAGTTGCTGTTTGACACCTTAATACTTTGTATGGCTGTATAGCTGATCCTGGACGGCTCTTACTGGGAGTAGTCAAAGTGCTGGGTGGGTGACTACTCCCTATGTTCCAGGCCGGGTTTTGCCAGGCCTAAAAACCAGCCAGCACTGCCAGGTGAGGAGGATTACCTCAGTCTGACAGTGGAGCTCAGGAGGTGTGTGTGCTGGGATCTGAGGCTTGTGCCGTGCTGAAGGGCTGAGACCCGTCTGTAAGGGAAACAGGCCCCCTAAAAACCTGCTATGGACTGCTGGAGGCAGAACTGCCAACAAGGTGATTTTTGCTATGTGGACTTTCCGTTGTGTGTGAACTAACACCAAGACTGCAAAATTACGTTTTGTTTTTGCTTTAAGTGTGAATAAACACGGAAGTTTGATTTAAGAACTGGTTATTTTCCTCTGTACTGTGTCCGCACAGAGTGTCTACCAGAGCGAAACCCCAGAATTGGTAGATGATGCAGGCAAGAGCAGTGAGGCTGGTGTGAATGCCGATATTTTTGGGTTCTGCATTTTTCCAGGCACGGATGTATGTCGTACATTAAACCAGCTGTATTACAACTAGTGCCACGACAAAATGGAGGCTGTTGTGAAGGCCCTCATGGAGGCTAATCTGCAGCAGTGAGAAACAAACCTGCACCAGCGTGAGGCTAATAAATAACAGGAGATCAACTAGTTGCTGCTACAACATGTGATGGCTTTGCATAAAGCAGGAGCAACCCTAAACGTCCACGATGCCCGGAAAGCAGTCCATGCCGCGATTCCTAAAATGACCCCCGCAGACGACATCGAAACCTACCTGGTGATGTACAAGAAAGTGGCCATCAGGGAGAAGCTACCCCAAAACCAGTGGGCTGAGGTCGTCGCTCCGTTCCTGGCATCCATGTCACGGATGTAGTAGGGGAGAACACCAAAAGACAACAAGAAGGAAGGGAAAAGACACTAGGCCTCACCGCTAGGGAAGGAAAAGGGTCACCACCTATAAAACCCTGCTCCTGGCCCTAACTCCTATCCGTATGGGCACCTCTCGATAGTAGAGATGCCCATACACCGGAACCTAGAAAACCCTGGTGGGCCTCGGATGCCCTAATGTAAATGACAGGGCAGAGACTACCTGCTCCTTCCCTGGTGAAGGAACCAGCGTCTCGCTGAGGCCTAGTAAACAACAAAGGTGGGGGGAGGAATACAAAATACAACAAACGGAACACTTAACTTCTGAGGCTGCTGGATGAACAGGACTTCAACTAGAACCACACTCCAGCTCTTCCAAAAACCAAATGAAGCTATCCAGAGCAAGGAGTGATGGGTAGAGTCAGACTAAATAGGGGGAGATAAAGGTCACATAATCCACATCTGAACAGGTGTGGACATACAAGCAACACACAGACAAAGTGAAACCAAAACGAAAAGAGGCTGTCAGATCACTAATGTGCAGATAATCTTTCAGAGCTTCTAAAACCTGTCACCGATGTGACAATCCAATTCCCAGCGAGTGTTTTTCGACTTGCCGGACAATCAAGCGGAGGGCAAAAACCACAGCTCAAACACAGATCTTTATCGTATAACTGACCACCTTGTTATGGATGTCATCACGAGTAGAAGATCTGGTCGGCTTGTGGCAGTGTATGTGGAAGGGATGCATTGCCAGTCTTTTGAGAGCAGATAATCCTGGCACTCGCTTTCTTCAATATTCTTTTATTTATACTATAGTTGGCTCAGTAGTTAGCACTGGTGCCTTGCAGCGCTGGGGTCCTGGGTTCAAATCCAACAAAGGACAACATCTGCATGGAGTTTGTATGTTCTCCCCATGTTTGCGTGGGTTTCCCCCGGGTAATCTGGTTTCCTCCCACACTCCAAAGACATACGGATAGGGAGCCCCATTGGGGACAGTTGGATGCTAATGTCTGTAATGCGCTGCGGAATATAGTATGTGCATAAATAAAATAGTTGACATAGGCTCTGGACGGGCCGAAACATGTCCTATGTAACAATTGATGGATGTCATCATGGACATGGAAGGGTAAAACACACTGTGATTTTGCAGGAAAAATTCCAGCTGCATAAGCTGGCAGAAAGTCTATGGGAATTTTTGACTATAGGACACAAGCAGTTTTATTAATTTTAGGCTACATGCACACGACCGTATGTGTTCTGCAGTCCACCAATTGCGGATCCGCAAAAAAAATAAAACGGATGCCATCCGTTTTTTTTTGCGGTTCCATTGTAACAATGCCTAAAACGGACAAGAATAGGACATGTTCTGACATGTGTAGCCTTAGGCCTCATGCACACGACAGTATTTTTTCACGGTCCGCAAAACGGGGTTCCGTTGGTCCGTGATCGTTTTTGCTTCCGTTGTGCTTCCGCGTGTCCGTTTTTTTTGCGGCCCGTCAGAAAACATGGTATGGTTCAAATAATGTTATTTTAATAGCTCCACCCAGGATACTGGTATAAATGAAGGGAACCTGAGTTTGGTTTTGTGGCCATTATCTGTAGTCTTTCCAGAGTACAGAGGTTATTTTGGCTGCTTCTCTTTGCTGTATCACCATGTCTGATTCAGAGGAAGAGATCTTACTGCATTGGGTTGTTTCTTGGCAATGGGGACCGCGCACTCCTTTGTTGAATGAGCAACCGAGTAGAAGGCGACGATTTTGGGTCCATCCGATTGTTTCACAACGCTACCGGAAAGGACACTTCCATACCCTCTACAATGATCGGCGGCTGCATACTGAGAAGTTCTATTCCTTCTGTCGGATGTCAGTGGGTACATTTGATCGCTTGCTGTCGTCTCTACGTACTGTCCTTACCTTCATGGACACCAATATGAGGCGCAGCATTTCTCCCACGGAAAGTAATTTTCCCCAGTAATGTGCAGTGTTTGTGTCAGGAGTAACATGTGCTTGAAAATGGCTGCTGTGAAACATGTGCTACTGTTTGCTTTATTAACGTTTCTTTGGTTTTTTGTTTTCTTTTTTGTGCAGTTTTTTGCTTTACCCCTTTATTCCCTTCCACATAAGAATCCATTATTGATGTTTTTATTTTATTTTGTGCAAGTTTTAAACATGTGTTCAGCTAACGGCCTCCAGACACTCCATGAATCCTCAGCACTCGCCAGTAGTTTTTGTAAAATGTTGCTTTAGGCCTCTTTCACACTTGCGTTGTCCAGATCCGGCGTGTACTCCATTTGCCGGAATTACAAGCCGGATACGGAAAAACGCAAGTGTACTGAAAGCATTTGAAGACGGATCCGTCTTTAAAATGCTTTCAGTGTTACTATGGCAGCCAGGACGCTATTAAAGTCCTGGTTGCCATAGTAGGAACGGGGAGCGGGGGAGCGGTATACTTACAGTCCGTGCGGCTCCCGGGGCGCTCCAGAATGACGCCAGAGCGCCCCATGATGCGCATGGATGACGTGCCATGCGATCACGTGATCCATGCGCTTGGGGCGCCCTGACGTCACTCTGGAGTGCCCCGGGAACCGCACGAACGGTAAGTATGCTGCTCCCCCGCTACACTTTACCATGGCTGCCAGGACTTTAGCGTCCCGGCAGCCATGGTAACCATTCAGAAAAAGCTAAACGTCGGATCCGGCAATGCGCCGAAACGACGTTTAGCTTAAGGCCGGATCCGGATCAATGCCTTTCAATGGGCATTAATTCCGGATCCGGCCTTGCGGCAAGTCTTCAGGATTTTTGGCCGGAGCAAAAAGCGCAGCATGCTGCAGTATTTTCTCCGGCCAAAAAACGTTCCGTTCCGGAACTGAAGACATCCTGATGCATCCTGAACGGATTTCACTCCATTCAGAATGCATTAGGATAAAACTGATCAGGATTCTTCCGGCATAGAGCCCCGACGACGGAACTCTATGCCGGAAGAAAAGAACGCAGGTGTGAAAGAGCCCTTAGTCAGTCAGTCAGCCATGTTCCAGCAGGCTGTAACCTGCCTGTCTGAGTGCCTAATTTAATTTTTTTAGTCAAATGCAGTTGGGTGCCTTTGATTTTTGAAGTGTCTATAAGAATTGGGTTCCTCTGTCAGGATCTGTAGCTGCGTGCCCCACCCTATTTAAAGTCTATATACCAGTCTGTTCCATATTTTGTAGGATTGTGCTACTGTCAACACCTGCGAATTTCTGCTATTGGACTCTTTATGCCTAATGTTCTCATATTTTTGGAGTTGCACATGACTATCTGCATTTCCATTTGCTGTTTTTGTTTTGCTCTTTTCATTTTTTTATCGGAAAGGAAGTTTAAGCAACCATGGTCAAGGGGCAGTGATGGCGAGCCGTTTTGATACAGAGTTGTGAAAGATCAATTCAGATCCATACAGTTTAATGCAAAATGTCCACACGTCGAATTTGCATGAATACTGTAGTCCAATATAGTTTAGCGTTTATGCATTGTGCCCTAAATGCCTGTTTAAATTCAGTGCTGCCTGTCGTTTTCATAGTGTGCCCTGTGCTGATGAATGTTTTGGTAAAGTCTAGGGTGTATATTTGTAAACGCTAGACTTTTCAATGGTAGTGGGTGCCCACACAGAGGGCCTCTGGCACCTGTCCCATAGGTTCCCGCTCCACTAGACATAGGGTGTTTACAATCATGTAGTGTATACAACCTTAGACTAGAATCATGAATCTGTTGTTCCCTTGCATTTACTGATGCATTTTTTCTTTTGGTTTTCTCAACAGATTCCTTGCCACTGGGAACTCTTTTGCATCACTGCATTTTGAGTTTCTTTTAGGAACCTCGACGATATCTCGGATTGTACGTCACACTTGCCATGTCATCTGGCAGCAACTCCGAGAGACGGTGATGCCGCAGCCCAAGGCGGACGATTGGGTTCGGATCGCAGAGGGCTTCCAAATTTCTGCGCAGTTTCCAAACTGCATCGGGGCAATGGATGGCAAGCACATCCGTGTGAAGAAGCCGCCTCACTCAGGGAGCCGTTACTTCAATTATAAACAATATTTTTCGGTAGTGCTGATGGCTGTTGCTGACAGTCATTACCGGTTTATAATGGTTGATATCGGGGCCTATGGAAGCACTGCGGATGCTCGCATCTTTAGTGTTTCTAGAATGGGTGAGCGGCTTCGTGCCAACCTGCTTGCCCTGCCCGAGTCCAGAAGACTGCCCGGATATGCAGGTCCGCCGGCTCCATTTGTCTTCGTGGCGGATGAAGGGTTTGCATTGACTCCACATGTTATGCAGCCCTTTCCAAAGCATGGTTTGGATGTCCGGAGGCGTATATTCAACTACCGGTTGACTCGTGCCCGTCGGTATGTTGAGTGCGCTTTTGGGATACTCTCTAGCAAGTGGAGGGTGTTTTTGTCATCCATACAGATGGATCCGGAGAATGTTACCCTGGTGATTCAAGCTTGTGTTGTTCTACACAACTTCACCAGGATTCACGAGGCTTCCTCTTCGGTTGACCTGGAAGATCTTCCTACGTCTTCAGATTTGGGTTTGGAAAGGACCCTGCATAGACGACCTGGGACTGCAGGCATTGCAGTTCTGGAACTCTATGCAGACTACTTTTTCAGCCCAGAGGGGTCCGTGCCATGGCAGAGGGACGCTATTCGTGGCAGTATTTGAAATCTTCTGGGCTCTTTAGTTTTTTTTTTTTTTAGATAGATTAATAATAAATATTGTGATAGTTGAGTGTAGGGACTCGTAAGATAATGAGGACCCTTGACGTGGGCTTGCGGGCTGAGATTTTTTGGACATCTCATATTGAATTCTGCATATAACTATTTCAAAACGATGCTTTGGTCTAATTGATAATTGACTAAAACATCATGTTTTATGTAGTATATTGTCCAAAAAATCTTCTAATACCTCAACATCAAAGTTGCCCTAAATAAAGTTGTTGTAAATCCAAATAAAGTGTTGTTTTGGGAGCTCCTGTGCGTGTTATTTTTAAAATCTATACATTTATTAAAGGTAAATGTTTGGTGGATTGTGCAATAAAACAAAACAGACCACAAGTTATTGGCCAAAACACATTTATAAAAACTTTTGGCCTTAACGATCCATAATGTAAGGCAATTGTTGCAAAAGTATTGGCAAAACTATTTTCGAACATAAAACAATTAGGAAAAACAAGAAATCACAGATCCAGAAGGTCCTAAGTGAAGGAACCAACAGGAAAAGAGGACCGTGGCCTTCCATGGGCCTGCTGTGGTGGTCCAGGTGGCAAACTGCCCGGGTAAAGGGGCTGAGCCACACCTTGCCTTTGGCCCTGGGGTAGGCCGTACTGGTGGTGTGGGTGGAAAGAAGGTGGTTGGGTGGGTTGAGGAGCAAATTGAAAGGGAACAGGTGGTGGGGGCTGGGCGGCATCCTCTAATTCCCTCCTCATCCTATTCAATTTATCCAGAACGTCACCATGATTTGCGATGGAGAACATTTTGAGGACCACGATTAATGAAGCCAGGCACTCGTGTTGGTCGTTTGGAGTAACCTGCTTCATTAGGGGCCAAGTCCCCTTAGCATCTTCTCCTCCACACCATCACTCCGCCTCTGGGCAAGAAATTCGATGACGCGTGCGTCAATTACCTCACGACTCTCTTGCCCAGAGGTAGAGGGAAGGACTTATGTCACGGAACCATGAACCAGACGTACAACAAGAGATAAGTGAAAATAAGAAGGCTTTATTGAAAATAAAGCTGTAAAGCAAAAGTCCAAACGGATGGCGAAACCGAAGCAGAGTCTTTGCGAAGCCAGAGGTCAGGAACCAGAAGGGTAGTCAGACGAAGCCAGGATCAGGAACCAGCAGGGTAGTCAGACGAAGCCAGGATCAGGAACCAGCAGGGTAGTCGGACGAAACCAGGATCAGGAACCAGCAGGGTAGTCGGACGAAACCAGGATCAGGAACCAGAAGCAGCATCAGTCTTAGAAGCATGTGAACACAGGAGGACCAAGCAAGGAACTGAAGCCACAGACCTCCTATATATATGAGCTAGGCATCCAGCTCCTCCCAGTGGGAAGGAGGAGCCGCAGGGTGGGAGGCTACAAGAAACCCAGAAACCAAGATGGCCGCCAGCACATGTCAAACGAAGGAGAACAGCAAGAAGGTAAGACCATGACAGTACCTCCCCCTCAAGGGCCCCTCCTCCGCGGAGTAAAGAACGGTTTCTGAGGGAAGCGTGCGTGGAAGGCTCGGAGCAAGGCAGGAGCATGGACATCTGCGGAGGGAACCCAGGAACGCTCCTCTGGACCATAACCACGCCAATGGACCAAAAACTGCACCCGACCGCGGACCAGGCGTGAGTCCAGGATATTGCTCACCTCATACTCCTCACGATTGCCCACTTGGACCGGACGAGGCCGAGGAACCGAGGAAGTGAAACGATTACACACCAGTGGCTTCAACAGGGAGACATGAAACACGTTGGAGATCCGCATGCCAGGAGGAAGCGCAAGGGCATAGGCTACCAGGTTTACCCTGCGAAGCACTCGGAAGGGACCAACAAAGCGAGGCGCCAGCTTGGGAGTGGGCACTCGAAGGTTGAGGTTGCGGGTGGACAACCATACACGGTCTCCGACCTGGTAGGAAGGAGTGCTCGTCTGCGATCAGCCTGGAGTCTCTGGCGCTGCGCAGAGACCTCAAGGGACTTCTGGATCAGTACCCAAGAAGCACGTAGGACGGAAAGGTGATCCTCCACAGCCGGAATATCCTGGGGAGATAATACCTCCGGTAACACGGCAGGTTGGAACCCATAATTGGCCATGAAGGGAGACGTCCCAGAGGAAGAGTTCACCGCCGTGTTCCTGGCAAACTCAGCCCAAGGCAGGAGGTCAACCCAATTGTCTTGGTGATCGGAGACATAGCAACGAAGGAATTGCTCCAAGGCCTGATTGGATCGTTCTGCGGCCCCATTGGACTGAGGGTGGTAGGCCGAGGAGAAGGAGAGATGAATCCCCAACTGGGAGCAAAAGGCGCGCCAGAACCTGGACACAAACTGACTCCCCCGATCCGACACAATCTCCTTGGGCAAACCGTGCAACCGGAAGACCTCCCTGGCAAAAATCGTGGCCAACTCTTGTGCAGAGGGTAACTTCTTGAGAGGAACACAGTGGCACATTTTGGAAAACCGATCCACAATCATGAGAATGACCGTATGGCCTCGGGATGCAGGGAGGTCCACAATGAAATCCATCCCCAGGTGTGACCATGGGCGCTCCCCGGTGGCTATGGGTTGCAGAAGGCCCAACGGAAGGTGCCGAGGGGACTTACTCTGGGCACAAACGGAGCATGCCGCTACATATGCGGCGATGTCGGAACGTAGGGAAGGCCACCAGAACAGACGTGAAACAGCCCAGGACAGCTGATTCTTTCCAGGATGCCCCGCGGTCTTGGAGTTATGGTAGGTTCGCAACAACCGAGTGCGCAACTCCTCAGGCACAAAACATCTGCCGTTGGGTCTCCCAGAGGGAGCACCATATTGAGCCGCCAAAATCTGCTCACCCAGGGGAGAGGTCAGGCTGGTGCGAATGGCGGCCAAGATCTGATTCGGAGGTATGACCGAAGTCGGAATCGACTCCTCCCTGGACAGCTCGGAGTACTGCCGTGATAAGGCATCCGCCCTGATGTTCTTGGAACCGGGTAGGTAGGAGACCACGTAATTAAAACGTGACAAGAACAGAGCCCATCTGGCCTGACATGGTGTCAATCTCTTGGCCTCAGAAAGGTAGGTCAGATTCTTGTGGTCCGTCAGGATGAGGACCGGAACCACCGAACCCTCGAGCAAGTGCCTCCATTCTTTAAGGGCCTGCACGATGGCCAATAACTCCCTGTCACCAATCTGATAGTTGCACTCCGCGGAAGACAGTTTCCGGGAGTAAAACCCACAAGGAAGCAGAGGACCCTCTGGTGTTCTAAGCTGAGACAGAAGGGCGCCTACTCCAGTCTCAGACGCGTCCACCTCGAGGACAAAGGGCAACCCAGGGTTGGGATGCGACAGAATCGGAGCTGACACAAAGGCGGACTTTAGAGCCTCAAAAGCTCGGATGGCCTCGAGCGGCCAGACCTGGGAATTACTGCCCTTCCTGGTCAGATCCGTGAGAGGCTTGGCTAGCATGGAAAAGTCCCTGATGAACTTCCGATAATAATTGGCGAAGCCCAAAAAGCGCTGCAGGGAACGAAGACCACTGGGCTGGGGCCACTGTAAGACAGCCGAAACCTTCTCAGGATCCATGGAGAACCCCTCAGCGGAAATGATGTAACCTAAGAAGGTTACCTGGGATCGGTGAAATTCGCATTTCTCAAGCTTACCGAACAGCTTGTTCTCTCGTAACCGTTGCAACACTCGTCTGACATCCAGAATGTGGGCCTCCATGGATTCAGAATATACCAAGATGTCATCCAAATAGACCACCACACACTGCTGCAACAGGTCACGGAAAACATCGTTGATGAATTCCTGAAAGACTGCGGGCGCATTGCACAACCCAAAGGGCATAACCAAGGATTCATAATGACCGGTCCTGGTGTTAAACGCGGTCTTCCACTCATCGCCCGCCTTGATCCTTACCAGGTTATATGCCGCCCTCAGGTCGAGTTTGGTAAAGACCGTGGCCCCTTTAAGGCGATCGAACAGCTCGGAAATCAAGGGTATCGGGTAAGCGTTCTTGATCGTGATGCGATTGAGACCCCTGTAATCGATGCAAGGCCTCAACTCACCGCCCTTCTTTTTCACAAAGAAAAATCCAGCCCCTGCCGGGGACGAGGATTTGCGAATGTGTCCGCGTGAAAGCGCCTCCCTCACGTACTCCTCCATGGCCTCATTCTCCGCTACCGACAGTGGATAGACTTTGCCACGAGGAGGAACGGCACCAGATTGTAACTCTATGGCACAATCGTATGGGCGGTGCGGAGGTAGGGCAACCGCGCGCACCTTATCGAATACATCCCGGTACTCCTCGTATTCAGGAGGCAACAGAGAGTCCGAGGAAGTACACAGCAACTTGACAGACCCATGGATGCAACTAGCCCCACACTGCGGTGACCACGAGAGGATCTCGGCCAATCTCCAATCGAAAGTCGGATTATGCTTCTGGAGCCAGGGGTACCCCAAGACCACCGAGTAGTGTGGAGAGGAAATAACCTGGAGGCAGACCGACTCTCTGTGAACGGCACCAATGGCTATCCCCACTGGAAGGGTCTCATGAGTCACGTGTGGTGGCAGAAGGGGTCTGCCGTCTATCGCCTCAAGAGCCAGTGGGGAACCTCGAGCCTGCAGAGGAATGGAATTGGCGGCAGCGAACACACTATCAATGAACAAACCACCAGCACCAGAGTCCACCAACGCCTGGGTCGTCACCGAGCCCCCGACCCAGGAGAGGACAACAGTGATCAGTGGTTTGTCAACACGGGAAACCGGGGACGAGGAGACTCCACCCAAGATCTGCCCCCGACAGGATCTCAGGTGCGAGCGTTTCCCGGACGGTTCGGACATGCCAACCGAAAATGCCCACCGAGACCACAGTACATGCATCGGCCCTCGCGTCTCCGGAGTACCCTCTCCCCCTCGGACAGGCGAGCAAACCCCAGCTGCATGGGTTCACCCCCAGACAAGTCATCCCCAGGAGGCGTGGGAGGAGAGGGAGGCACGGGTGGGACAGCAAACGTAGGCGCCAATCTGTTAGAAAACCTCCGCAGGCTCTCCTTAAAGGAAGGTCTCTCCCTGAGTCTGGTGTCAATCAAAATCAGGAAAGAAATAAGAGACTCGAGCTCCACTGGTAGGTCCTTAGCTGCAACCTCATCCTTCAAGGCATCCGAGAGACCATGAGAGAAAGCAGCGACCAGAGCCTCATTATTCCAGCCCACCTCTGCTGCCAGGGTACGAAACTCAATGGCGTATTCAGCTACGGATCGTGAACCCTGTCTGATGGACATAAGGAGCTTCGCAGCAGAGGCAGCACGAGCCGGCACATCGAATACCTTCCGAAGAGAAGCAACAAAACCGGAAAACTCGGCAACCACCGGATTGTTGTTCTCCCATAAAGGGCTGGCCCAGGACAAGGCGCCTCCCTCACGTACTCCTCCATGGCCTCATTCTCCGCTACCGACAGTGGATAGACTTTGCCACGAGGAGGAACGGCACCAGATTGTAACTCTATGGCACAATCGTATGGGCGGTGCGGAGGTAGGGCAACCGCGCGCACCTTATCGAATACATCCCGGTACTCCTCGTATTCAGGAGGCAACAGAGAGTCCGAGGAAGTACACAGCAACTTGACAGACCCATGGATGCAACTAGCCCCACACTGCGGTGACCACGAGAGGATCTCGGCCAATCTCCAATCGAAAGTCGGATTATGCTTCTGGAGCCAGGGGTACCCCAAGACCACCGAGTAGTGTGGAGAGGAAATAACCTGGAGGCAGACCGACTCTCTGTGAACGGCACCAATGGCTATCCCCACTGGAAGGGTCTCATGAGTCACGTGTGGTGGCAGAAGGGGTCTGCCGTCTATCGCCTCAAGAGCCAGTGGGGAACCTCGAGCCTGCAGAGGAATGGAATTGGCGGCAGCGAACACACTATCAATGAACAAACCACCAGCACCAGAGTCCACCAACGCCTGGGTCGTCACCGAGCCCCCGACCCAGGAGAGGACAACAGTGATCAGTGGTTTGTCAACACGGGAAACCGGGGACGAGGAGACTCCACCCAAGATCTGCCCCCGACAGGATCTCAGGTGCGAGCGTTTCCCGGACGGTTCGGACATGCCAACCGAAAATGCCCACCGAGACCACAGTACATGCATCGGCCCTCGCGTCTCCGGAGTACCCTCTCCCCCTCGGACAGGCGAGCAAACCCCAGCTGCATGGGTTCACCCCCAGACAAGTCATCCCCAGGAGGCGTGGGAGGAGAGGGAGGCACGGGTGGGACAGCAAACGTAGGCGCCAATCTGTTAGAAAACCTCCGCAGGCTCTCCTTAAAGGAAGGTCTCTCCCTGAGTCTGGTGTCAATCAAAATCAGGAAAGAAATAAGAGACTCGAGCTCCACTGGTAGGTCCTTAGCTGCAACCTCATCCTTCAAGGCATCCGAGAGACCATGAGAGAAAGCAGCGACCAGAGCCTCATTATTCCAGCCCACCTCTGCTGCCAGGGTACGAAACTCAATGGCGTATTCAGCTACGGATCGTGAACCCTGTCTGATGGACATAAGGAGCTTCGCAGCAGAGGCAGCACGAGCCGGCACATCGAATACCTTCCGAAGAGAAGCAACAAAACCGGAAAACTCGGCAACCACCGGATTGTTGTTCTCCCATAAAGGGCTGGCCCAGGACAAGGCCTTGTCCGAGAGCAGCGAGATCAAGAAGCCCACCTTTGATCTCTCAGTAGGAAAGGCATGTGGCAGCAACTCGAAATAAATGCCCACCTGGTTAAGGAAACCTCGGCACTGAGTTGGCTCTCCCCCAAAGCGCTGTGGAAGAGGGGCAGAACCGGTCATACCCCGAAACACCGCAGGCGCAACAACAGGTGTCGGGGTAGACTCTGGCGCAACAACCGGAGCGGCAGTAGGAGCGGGCCCAGGAGCGACAACCGACCCATCGGCAACGGGAGCAAAATGAGCCGTGCGTTCAAGCAGGGTTTGCAACGCCACAGCGAACCGACCCAACAGGTGATCCTGCTGATCAAGTCTGGCAACCAGCGTGGGTAGCGAGGATGGCCCTGTACCGTCAGAATTCATGGCTTGGTCCTAATGTCACGGAACCATGAACCAGACGTACAACAAGAGATAAGTGAAAATAAGAAGGCTTTATTGAAAATAAAGCTGTAAAGCAAAAGTCCAAACGGATGGCGAAACCGAAGCAGAGTCTTTGCGAAGCCAGAGGTCAGGAACCAGAAGGGTAGTCAGACGAAGCCAGGATCAGGAACCAGCAGGGTAGTCAGACGAAGCCAGGATCAGGAACCAGCAGGGTAGTCGGACGAAACCAGGATCAGGAACCAGCAGGGTAGTCGGACGAAACCAGGATCAGGAACCAGAAGCAGCAGCAGTCTTAGAAGCATGTGAACACAGGAGGACCAAGCAAGGAACTGAAGCCACAGACCTCCTATATATATATGAGCTAGGCATCCAGCTCCTCCCAGTGGGAAGGAGGAGCCGCAGGGTGGGAGGCTACAAGAAACCCAGAAACCAAGATGGCCGCCAGCACATGTCAAACGAAGGAGAACAGCAAGAAGGTAAGACCATGACAACTTGGCGGTGACGTCTCGGCTGGGGCTGAGTATTCCGGGATGGACTGGCCAGTGGTAGGGGGGCCTGGGCCAGTGTGGAGTCGTCCAGGTCCTCTGCCGGCGTAGGTGCTGGACTGGTTTCTGGGGAAAATCCTGCAGGGGTTTCACTCCCAGCTGTGTCCGAATCTTCGGTAGGATCCAGACTGTCCACAGTACTGTATTTGAATGAACCAAAATTAAAAATTTGATTTCCACATTTCAAAAGTACATCATTTATATTAGGTGTAACCAGCCGTGTGTTTATAATATATATACGGAGTGGCAGCATACATCAGATATTTGAGGGAACACAATGAACAACAGCTTTTATGTGAATAGTGCAATTCCAAAATTAATTACATTTTAAATGCAACGATTGGTCAAGTCTTGTCACGGGCTAATGTTAATGTCATGGTAAACCATTGTTTGCCGTTTGCAGCGGACCTGCGCCAGTAGAGGAACAATCATTCAAGGGACAAAACCAGTGCAGATATTCAGGCCATCTCGATAGTCTGTGGCCTGCTTCAACCATCCAAACATACATGTTGTAAGGTTTAAACCTTGGAGCACCTCAGTTTCTTAAAAAAAAAACGAATGAACTAGGCCACACTTGAGCACAGTAGTAGTTTTAAGGCGGCTGGGCAAGCGTTGTTGGAACATCTTTAAAACCCATTATCATATGATTAGGGTATTGTCATTTTATATGAGCAATGTAAGGAATCCATGTTGTGGTTGGTGCTATTACATTAAACCATTAAAGATGACAGTACCAATACCGAATGGGTACCATTTTTCAAAGCTTTCAAAAGGTAGATAATAGGTATATTACATCAAAAAATATGGACACCCTATGAAACCATAAATGAATCACACATTTCAGAACTCCCATTAAAAAGGGAGGTTGGAGCACATTTAAAAAAGCAAAAAAAGAAAATATGTACGAAAGCATAAATTGGTGTGCGACCAACAGCCGTCAAACACGCTGAACATCTGTCGGCAGAGATAATACATGCAGTGCACACGTGTCATCTCGCATCTCTATTCTTGTTCAGATTGCAAACATCTACAGTATGTTCCAGGACCGTCAATGAATTGATTCATCAGGAACAAAACAGAGAGGGGAGGCGCTGTCTGTGCACTGCACGTGTCGTCTCATCAGACAGCTCTTCAGGGGTGGAGCGTGGTGTGACTCCACCACAGAAATGATGTAAAGACTCAGTGTTTCATAACCAGTGTGGCTCCAGCTGTTGCAAAACTACAACTCCCAGCATGCCCCGACAGCCTTTGGCTGTGCGAGCATGCTGGGAGTTGTAGTTTTGCAACTACTGGAGGCACACTAGTTGGCAAACACTCATGTAGACAACCAACACCAGGCATGTACAAACTATTGCCCACCATCTGATGCCCAACTACAACTCCAAGCAGGACTGGAAAGCTTACAGTTATTCTGGCATGCTTGGTGTTTCAATTTGAAAAGAGCTAGGTGGAGTCAGTTATGACATGGCAGGCCTACTGTAAGTATCTGTCTTCCATACTACAACTCAACTCAACCCAGTACTTTTGTGTACACTTTAGCTCACCAAGTTTTAAACACAAGTATTTTCACAATTTGTGATGCATATAAACCAAAAATGCAACTTACGGCCTCATATCCTTTACAGGTCTTAAAAACTGCAATTGGGCAGTGTATATGTAGGGCCGCTTCCTTGAGGTCCCCTCCCCACTCCGTCCTTTATTTGAGAGCTCCCGCCGGAATTGGTCCCAGCAACTGGCCCAGCGGGTTTTAGTTTGTTTTACTGTAAAAAAAATGACATAACAAACAATTGTGAGTCCAAAATTTTAAAAACAAACTAAAAAAATACTTTTAAAAAATAGCAAAAAAAAGAGGACCAAGCAAAAAAAAAATGAAAATGGAGAGAATAAACACCACATGGTACAGTGCAGCAGGTGTGTGTATACTAATGAAGAAGAACAAGGTGGAGGAGACTAGTCGAGCAAGCCATTTGGACAAAAATAATTAGCAATATGTGAAGGTGACAACTGGAAGATGCTCAATTACAAGGTCACATGTGTCAGGCAAAAAAAAGGGCACAGACGTGATTATACAGGAGTACTGTATACTGTGCAAAGGGATGCAAAGCCATTTTAAGATAAAAATGGTGTGGTATGCTATTTAATAGACGTCACCATTGGAAACCAAGTACAGGCCTTTAAGCAAAAAGAAGCTGGACCACCCAAAAAACAATATTGTGACCTGAGAGAGTTTGAAACAATATATTTTTGGCACACAGAGGGCAAGGACAGCACAACTACATTGCTAGCACTTACATAAATCGGCCCGGCCTCGGCTATCAGCTTTGGCCCATTCATTTTTACGCATGCTCCGGGCCACTTGCTCCCACGCAGCATCCTTTTTTACCCGGTCCGAGTAGTCATTTGATCGGGAATCCCAGATCACTGGCCTCTCCTGTACCAGGGTGATCAGCCTCTCCACATTCCAGCGAGGCATGGTGCCAGGAAAATAACAGAAACGGCTGCCTCACCACACAGAGAAGCTTCCAGGCACAAGTGGCTAAAAATTTGCATAACCTGTGACCTTAAACTTCCTGTACATATTTTTTTTTAATTTTATTGGCACAAGTTTGGCCAAACAGATTGCACATGGCAAAAGAAAGAAATAAAACGGGCGCGGACGCGGCTGACAAACGGGTGTGCAAACGCGTTTTTCACGGCCCCATTGACTTGAATGGGGCCGTGAACCGTTAGCCGTGAAAAAAATAGGACAGGTTATATTTTTTTCACGGCAGGAAACACAGGTCACGGGCGCGGGTGACAAAACGGTGCAGTAGCCGAGTTTTCAACGGACCCATTGAAAGTCAATGGGACCGCAGAAAATCACGTCAAACGGAACAACGGCCGCGGATGCACACAACGGTCGTGTGCATGAGGCCTTAAACACAGCATTTTGCAGCAATTCTCTGTAGGGAAAAATACATCAAGAATGTATCTCACACATTTTTTGTAACATTTAAATTTAATATTCAATTTTATTTTCTTCAGTTTCTTAACGAAAAAGTTGCTGAAATCAACACTCATTTGCTTGCATATTTGCAGTCTTAAAGCTCATTTTACTAATTACTTTGAAAATCTCTAATTACTGTATTGTGCCATATATGTTATTTGACTGTTACTGGTATGTGAGCAGGATACATACTGTGGATAAACTGAACACAGCATATACCGTATTTTTCGCCCCATAAGACAGTGGGGGAAAAACGTCCCTGCATCTTATAGGGTGAATACTAACGAGCGCTTCTATTATGGAGGCGCACATTAGTACCGGATGACGGCTCTGTACTCACCGCTTCCTGGTCCTCGGCTGTGCACAGCGTGAGGGTGCTCTGTGACCTCACGCTGTGAACGTCAGGTCACAGCACAGCCGCGGCCCTCACACATCTCAGTAGACATAACTATATTTTTTTTAAAAATTGGAATACGGCAATACCAAGAAGAAATTTTTTAAAAAGTTTTTTTTTCCTTGTACTAAAATGCAAGAAAAACTATACATGTAGTATCGCTGTAATTGTACTGACCCGGAGAATGAGCACAAGTTTTAGTTTTACCGCATAGTAAACTCCATAAAAATAAAACCTGTAAAACTGGCAGAATTGCGTTTTTTTTTTTATTCCACCCTATTTGGAATTTTTTTTTCCCCTGCTTCCCACTACATAGTATGACATTAGAAAGTTCAACTTATGTCGCAAAAAACAAGCCCTCATATGGATATGTGAACAGAAAAATAAAAAAGTTATGGCTCCGGGAAGGCAGGGAGCAAAAAACAAAAACGCAAAAACAGAAAATCGTTGGGTCAGAAAAGGGTTAAGGACACTGGGTGAGTGTATGCTTTGGGCGGAGTTAGAGGCATGGCCTGGTATCAAAACAGCTTCTATATTCTGTCACCAGCCAGTATAGAAGGCACCTACACTGTGACTTGTGGGCACAGGCTCCCTATAGAAGGCTCCTATATTCTGTCAGTACAATGACTTGTGGGCACAGGCTGGCTATAGAAGGCTCCTATATTCTGTCAGTACAATGACTTGTGGGCACAGGCTCCCTATAGAAGGCTCCTATATTCTGTCAGTACAATGACTTGTGGGCACAGGCTCCCTATAGAAGGCTCCTATATTCTGTCAGTACACTGTGACTGACTTGTGGGCACAGGCTGGCTATAGAAGGCTCCTATATTCTGTCAGTACAATGACTTGTGGGCACAGGCTCCCTATAGAAGGCTCCTATATTCTGTCAGTACAATGACTTGTGGGCACAGGCTGGCTATAGAAGGCTCCTATATTCTGTCAGTACAATGACTTGTGGGCACAGGCTCCCTATAGAAGGCTCCTATATTCTGTCAGTACAATGACTTGTGGGCACAGGCTCCCTATAGAAGGCTCCTATATTCTGTCAGTACACTGTGACTTGTGGGCACAGGCTCCCTATAAAAAGCTCCTATATTTGCTTCTCGGCGGCCATAGTCTCCCACACTCCGCCATTCCTCAGTATAAAATGCCTTTCGCCTCAGTAATCAATTCACAATCACAACCCGCTGGTTCCCGCCGCGCACGTGACCACGGCAGGCTCCAACCGGTCATGTGACATGATAGCCCCGCCCTACCGGAGTCGTCACTAACAGCGGTACACGTGACCGGAAATCTGTTATTTTCTCCCTGGAGTCCGCGGAGCGTCTGTGGTCTGTGTGGCCCCTCAGGTAGAGGACGCGGGGCCCCGCTCTGCCTCATTATTGTCAGTGGTCCGCCATATGTGATGTGTTATTGTTCTATCTCCTAGATAAATGTAAGGTATTAGGGTGTTCCGGGTGTGGGGCAGTTGTGGGGTGTCGCTGACTGTTCGGGGGTGTCTGTGTGTGTTGGGGGGGGGGGGAGGGGTTGCTGCGCGTATTGTTTGTTGGGAGGCGGGGTGTCCCTGGGTGTGGGGTGTCGCTGACTTTTAGGGTTCAGAGCCCCCTTCATAAGTGTCGTCTTTGCTCCCGCAGGACATGTGACTGGATTGTGTCGGAGATCTGACATGTATACGCCGCAGGCCACACTCCCTGACCACAGAGATGTCAAGCAGGTAAGGTTGTCACCTGTTCTTCTGGGGTCACTCTGCTCTAGTGTACCATTCATGTCACAGCCACCAGACAAGGGCTTCTCCAACCCCTATAATGCCCAGGCCCCTCATACAGGTTATACTTAACCCACTCCCTTTCACTCTCGTCGATTTTATCTCTGTATGAGAGATCCTGGCATTTGGGGGGCATTGTAGGGGTCAGATAACCCCTTTAACTGCATTGTGTAGTAACGTCTCTGCCCGAGGCTTATAAATTCAGGACGGCACTCTGATTATTGCCGGAGTCCTTCCTGTCACAGGCTGCAGGGTTCCTCCATTATCTTTAGACAACATTTTATATTGATTGTTGTCAAGGTGCATGTGGGCTGTCATGTGGACACTTCATTTTTTGGGGGATACAGAGCTGTTGCTGTTGGAAGAGAATAGGCAAAGCTTGGCACTGCTGGGCAGGTCACAGTCAGGGCCCCGTTACACTGGCTGATGTTCAGGTAGTGTGAGTGCCAATGGCTGGTAACACATCTATTGGCGCTTGTTTACATCGGCCTGATTATGCTGGCCGATCCAAACTGAATGTGTGAGGAATGATCGCTACCGCAGGCGTTCCTTCCCAATTCAGTTCTGTTAATTATTGGTACCTGATTACACAGTGAGACTAGCTGCTGATAATCGGACATCTTTCATTCTGAAATGATCGTTCGCTAGATTGTCGGCTGATCAGCTGCTCTGTCGTATGAACCAATTATCAAGAACGGGCGTTCTAAGGCCAGACATCCGAGCAAGTTCAATGCGATAAACTCCCAGCGTGTGTCAGTGAGAAGTCCAGTTCTGGCCTCCGCTCCTCTGACAGGATCGCACAGCATTATACCAATTTATAATGTTCTGTAACCCTGAGGGTTCTGGAATCTACTGAATTACACTGACATAATGCTGTCAGCTTAATACAATACATTCCAGGACTCTAAAGCCCCTTGCAGACGAGCGTGTCCGGATGTGTTAAGTAAAAACAGCGCGATTTCGCAAACGAAGCCATTCGGTTTTGTTTGCGGTCGCGTTCAGTTTTTATTGCGTGGGTGCAATGCGATTTACTGCGTTTTGCACGTGCGTGATAAAAACGGAATGTTTACAAACAACATTTCTTAGCAACCATCCGTGAAAATTGCATCCGCACTTGCTTGCGGATGCGATTTTCACGCAGCTCTATTCACTTCTATGGGGCCAGCGTTGCGTGAAAATAGCAGAATATAGAACATGCTTCGATATTTCACACAACGCAAAAGTGATGCGTGAAAACCACCACTCATGTACACGGACCCATTGGAATGAATGGGTCCGGATTCCATGCGGGCGCAATGTGTTCGCATCACGCATTGCACCCGCGCAGAATTCTCGCTCGCGTGAAAGGGGGCTAAGGGTTACACAGCATCGTAAATCAGTATAATGTGGTGCGATCCTGTCAGAGGAGCGGAGGAAAGAACTGGGCTTCTCACTGACACACGCTGCGAGTTTATCGCATTGAACTCTCGTGTGTGTGTCTTACATTACGAAGGTCTGGGCCGGAGCGTCACTGTATGGCTCATAGGCATTAGTATTATTATGTATCACCTTATTATAGACTAGTTCTTATATACTGTTTTCTGATTGTATAGTTTATTCTGTTCTCTTTTCACTTAGTGATTAAGGGGGCGAGCAACAGCCCTATGCCAGTTTCTGACATAAAAAAAAAAGTTGCAAGACTTTTTAACTTTTTGCCGCACACAGCATTTTTACTCCGTCCTTGCCGCTTGGGAGTGGTGGGGACCTGGCAAGGGCCTGGAAACAGGGGGAAAAGTGGAGTAGATTTCCTTCCAGTCGCATGGACTGCCGGCGTTGCACCTAATGTATGAGAAGGTCTGCGCCTATTTGGGAGCTTCCTCTGGCAGCGCAGGGGCTGTTAAAGACTGGCGTAAAAAGCCAGCGTTTAATAAATGACCCCCCATTTTCCTCTATGGGAGAATATTATGAGCGTGCCCTCACATGAAGGATTAAAGTATCTCTATCGCCTATTGTCTTCTATGTCATGTGCCGTAAAGGGAACTTGTCGGGTCTGTTCTTCCTCCCTCTCGGAAAGCGGAAATCTGTCAATCAGTGGCAGGGGTTGGACCTGCTTATCATAATACATTGGACTCCTTGCTGGAAGGACACTGCATTGACTGACATTATTCACACACAAGTAATAGACTGGGATCAGCCTGCGTCACTATTTTCTGCTGCTCTCAGAGCTGAAGCTGACATTTTACCTTCAAAAGGGAACTTGTCACTTGGAAAATCCAGCTCAGTCTGCAGGCCGCACCCGTTATAGAGCAGGAGGCGCTGATCAGATTGATGTATAGTTCTGTGGGGAAAGATTCAGTGTAAAGGACCTGATCGGTGGGAGTCACCCAGGACCCCCATGATCAGCTGTTTGAGAGGGCACCGACGCTGGCAGTAGTTCTGCGGCCTTCTCGTAGCTCGCCGTACATTGTGTAGCAGCTGTGCTTGGTATCGCATCTCTGCCCCATTCACCTCTATGGGGCTGAGCTGCGTCTAGGCCATGTGACCAGTGAGTGTGACGTCACTCGGCCTAGGCTAAGCTGCAAGTGCTGATCAGCTACTGGTGACCTATCCAGAGGAAAGCCTCTGCTGCTTCTAGTCTTAGGAGTCCTGTGGTCTGTCCTCTATCTCTGTGTGCTTAGACTGTCAGACCACCCACCTGACTCGCCTGGAAAGAGCAGAGATTTAAATGGCTAGATTACAGGTTTTGCTGGATCTTTTCCCACAAATATGTATCTCAATCTGCTCAGCTCCTCCTGCGCTATAACACGCTGACTGCACTGCATTTTCAATCTGACAGGTTCCGTTTTCCCCATATGAGATTGCAGGGTGCATGCTTGGTGCCATGCAGGAAGAGGAGGAGCTGAGTATTCTGAATTCTGTAGGGAAGAGGAGGTACTAGGCTGTCCCTGTTGAGGGCATGCTGTGTGATGTGCAGGGAGGGAGGAGGAGGAGCTGAGCCCCATTACCCTGTGTAATCTTTCTTCAGCTTTATAAGGCCTCATGCACATGACCGTAGTTTCGGTCCACATCCAATCACATTTTTTGCGGATTAGATGCGGACCCATTTATTTCAGTGAGGCCGCAAAAGATGGGGACAGCACTCCGTTTGTCCATTTCTTGACCCCGCAAAAAAAAAAAAATAGCACATGTCCTATTCTTGTCCGTTATGCAGGATGCACACGGCCGGTATCTGTGTTTTGCGGATCTGCGATTTGCAAATATAGATGCGGCCATGCACTTGAAGCCTAATGAAGGTGTTGCTATTCATTGTAACCTCCCCACCTTATTTGCAGCTTGGGCTGATGTTGAGAAGTGACCTCTACAGGGAGTGTCAGTCTGTTGACGGCTTCAGCTGTGAGAGTGGAAACTGAAAGATTTCAAGAAAATACATTTCACGAAAAATCTAAAAGCGACATTTATAGCATATGGAAAGGGTATGCCATAAAGGTGAACTAACAGCACACCGCACACTTCTTTGTTCACTTTGGGGGCCCTTTCTTGGGATAGGTGGGACCAGGACCTATCAGACATTTTTGGCACATCCATAAATGTCCCGGATGGGGCAAACCCTTTAATGTAAAAACTTGATCTAAGCAGTCAACCTTTTTCTGATCGATTTCCTGTAATACTGTTTTCTTCCACTGGTGACAGAATATAGCAAAAAAGTTATCGTCCTCGCTCCGTGCCCTTCAGATGCGCTATGTGACTACTGATGATGTCATCACTAGCGACGATGATGATGCTATTAGCTTCTGTGTGGCCCTGGAAGCCATCTTCATCCATGGACTTAAAGTGAAGTTTATCAGAACACAAGCCGGCAAAAGGAGGAACAAGGGGCGCCAGGTCCCCTTACCCCAGCCGGCCTTCTGGCCTCTTCTGAAAGCAATCACTCACCGGTCAGTATATGGAGAGACGGTACTCCGACATTACAACTGTACTTCTCCCTCCTCTGCATACTGTCCTGTCTTTACTCTCTTTACTGGTCTCTCCTCTGTGTACTGTCCTGTCTTTACTCTTTATACTGGTCTCTCCTGTGTGTACGGTCCTACCATTACTTTCTATACTGGTATACTCTGTATACTGTCCTACCATTACTTTCTATACTGGTCTGTCCTGTGTACTGTCCTACCATTACTCTTTATACTGGTCTTTTCTACCATTACTCTCTATACTGGTCTGTCCTCTGTGTACTGTCCTACCATTACTTTCTATACTGGTCTGTCCTGTGTGTGTACTGTCCTACCATTACTGTCTATACTGGTCTCTCCTCTGTATACTGTCCTGTCTTTACTCTCTATACTGGTCTCTCCTGTGTGTACTGTCCTGTCTTTACTCTTTATACTGGTCTCTCCTGTGTGTACGGTCCTACCATTACTTTCTATACTGGTCTGTCCTCTGTGTACTGTCCTACCATTACTTTCTATATTGGTCTGTCCTGTGTGTGTACTGTCCTACCATTGCTCTCTATACTGGTCTCTCCCCTGTATACTGTCCTACCATTACTCTCTATACTGGTCTGTCCTCTGTCTACTGTTCTACCATTACTCTTTATAATGGTCTGTTCTACCATTACTTTCTATACTGGTCTGTCCTCTGTGTACTGTCCTGTGATTACTCTCTATACTGGTGTCTCCTCTGTGTACTGTCCTATGATTACTCTCTATACTGGTCTCTCCTCTGTGTACTGTCCTACCATTACTCTTTATACTGGTGCCTCCTCTGTGTACTGTCCTACCATTACTCTCTATACTGGTGCCTCCTCTGTGTACTGGCCTGGTGTTACTCTATACTGGTGCCTGCTCTGTCTACTGGCCTGGTGTTACTCTCTATACTGGTGCCTCCTCTGTCTACTGGCCTGGTGTTACTCTCTATACTGGTGCCTCCTCTGTGTACAGGCCTGGTGTTACTCTCTATACTGCTGTCTCCTCTGTATACTGGCCTGCTTCTATACTGCCAGCGGGTTGATGCTTAATTATTATTTTCTTTACTCTTGTCTTGCAGGGACGTTACCACTCAGCTGGAGAAGATAAGTTACATAAACAGTGACGTGGGCCGTTGCCGCTCCTGGTTGCGTCTGGCTCTCAACGAATCTCTAATGGAGTGTTATTTCCTCACTCTACAGAGGGAGAAGTCTCACTTGCTGGAGTATTACCAGCCATTTGCACTGCTGCTGGATGCAGAGGATTGTGATGTTGTTCTCAGCTACCTGCAGGGCCTCTCCTCCCTGACATTCTCTCTGTCATACAAGTCTTCCATTCTGAATGAGTGGACGGCGTCCCCTCTGACCTTGTCAGGGCTGTGGCTGGAGAACACTGAGCGCGTGGTTCAGTATGAGCCGCACAGGAGGAAATCCCTGGATTCTGTCTCCCAGTCTTCTGGGTCTGATGACACCAACAATTCAATGATCAGAAACACTAAGAGGCAACTTGAGTCTTCTTCTCTAAGCCTGGATAACAGCACCTCATCTTCCCAGCTTTCGTCCAGCCTGGGATCTGATGAACAACCACTAAACCAGGCCCCAGTGCCTCCTGCATCCCCCCAGATCTCTGCGTTTTCCCGTCCGCTTCCAGACACCTGTGATGTTGTGGAGGGTGCTCATGCTGACATGGAGTAAGTATGGGTGGGGATGGAAAACCAAGGCAGGATGCAGACATTATTTCCACTTCTGTTTTCTTTACTGCAGATCACGTAAATGTGAAAGCCTTGAGTCACGTGTGGTGGAAGTTAAGTCTGTGCCTCCGTCACATGGCTGCCTCTGGGACTTTGTACGATTGTGATCTTGTAGATAGACAGCAATAGGTGGATGCTAGGAGCTGACAACTGATGTTTAACACTTTCTGATTCCCAGGGACACAGACGCTGAGACCCCTGACACAACATCTCAATGTCCTCTGTATCAAATACCCATCCCTGAAATCCTAAAATCTGACGAAGAGTACAAGGAAGCTGAAGAGATTCCAGCAGCAGACACACCCAAGGCTGCACCCCTCAATGACCGTGTCCAAGAGGACGACCTCACGGTCTCTGAACCTCTTCCTCCTGCTCCCCCCACACATGAAGTGGATGCCTACTGTATACCTGTTACCCTTGGCAGTAGGTCTCTCTCAGCAGAGGCATCTCCAGCTGCAGAACTCCCAGTGAGTACCTGTTGTAGTGCTGGTAACTATTGTGCTGAAGGAAAACAATCTGCCTGTCTATGCCTGTGGTATGTGGATTCTCTCAGCCCACTACTGTTCCTCTTATCCCTGTCTTCCTTTTGCTGTGTACCTCTTGCTCTCTGACTCTAGGTATAGTGGATATTACTATCAGAGCAGAGTAGGGCTGAAACGATTCATCTATGTAATCGAGGCAAAAAAATCCTCGATGCAATTTCCCTGCATCGAGGATTCGTTTAAATCACATGACCACGGAGCGTAAGTGAAGTGAAGCCTCTCACTCACCGCTCCGTGGCCTCCCGACTCGGCACCGCGCTGCACTGGCCAGGGCTTTGCGTGCACACATCGTCAGCACCGCTGCCTGACGCGGTGTGTGACGTCAGGTCCCTCCCAGTGCATGCTGGGAAGAAGACGCGGTCAGTCTCCTGCAGACTCCATGTCCGCGCACTGCCAGAAAAGGTAAGTATAAAGTTAGAGGGGGGTTTGAAGGGGTACCTGTGATTTGAAGGGGCTGATGGCGCTGGGGGACATGGATGACAATGGCATGGAGGGGCTGATGGCGCTGGGGGAGTGGGGGATGGGACATGGATGGCATAGAAGGGCTGATGCTGCTGGGTGGGGGATATGGCATGGAGGGGCTGATCTGATGGCACGGGGGGAGTGGGGGACATGGTGGATGGCATAGAGGCACTGGGGGAGGAGGACATGGCAATGGAAGGCATGGAGGGGCAGATAGCACTGGGGGAGTGGAGGACATGGTGGATGGCATGGAGGCACTGGAGGAGGGGGATATGGCATGGAGGGGCAGATGGCACTGGGGGAGTGGAGGACATGGTGGATGGCATGGAGGCACTGGAGGAGGGGGATATGGCATGGAGGGGCAGATGGCACTGGGGGAGTGGAGGACATGGTGGATGGCATGGAGGCACTGGAGGAGGGGGATATGGCATGGAGGGGCAGATGGCACTGGGGGAGTGGGAGACATGGCAAAAGAACAGCCTGCTGGAGTATACCGTATTGGGTATAGTCGGATACAACCAGCTATATGCTCTCATTCACTGTAATGTGGTCCAAGGCCATCTGGTCATGTTTCGGCATACATGCTTGGTATCGTCCAAAGTGTGTTTTTGTGTTTTTTTTTTTTTTGGTCCGGCCAAAACCTAGCTTGAATGCTGTAACAAGGCCGAACCCCATTAGTCAATCGCTGCAGCAGCCGGCAGTATACAGATATACCCAATATGGTACATTCTGGCTGGCTGTTCTTCTGAATGTATATTGTAGCTGTGAACGAAGCCTTATGTGTGTGCAACTATTTGCTATACCACTGTAAGAAATAAAAATATTGTTTTTATAAAGCAATACGTTATTTTAAGAAGATTTTTCTTATTAGATTACTCGATTAATCGTAAAAATAATCTGTAGAATACTCGATTGCAAAAATAATAGTTTCCTGCAGCCCTAGAGCAGAAATTAGTGGAGCATTTGTTTTTTTTTCATCTGTCCAGAAAAGCCAGAGCTGGATCTCTGAAGATGATTTCCAGACAGAATGTCCTGTTATTGCATTAGCGGAGTCTAGAATTGGAAACTTGGCCTCCCATCTGCCTGATGCCACCAGCTCGGAGTCCCTGAAGCCGCCCGGTGCAGCCTTTCATGTAGTGCACCGCAGACAGATAGGTATTTCCAGTCTGTTCACTGCTTTCCTTGTGACATCTTATCTTAGGTCTTGTTCTGATTCTAATATGTTCTACAGGACTTCCCAACCCATTCCGTGGTCTACTGATGCTGGGCTCTCTGGAACGTAAACATGCCTTAGGTCTGTACAAGCCTTATTACTGTGAACTGACACCGTATGAGCTTCGCCTGTGCTTGGAGGGAGAGGAGCAGAACTGTGCAGAGAATTGTTCTCTGCTGCGCTGTGAGTCAGTGGGCCCCGCACACAGCGATGGTCGCTTTGACGTTCAGTTTTCTAATAAAAGATTGTATCTGAGGGCGCCATCTAAAAACGAGGCCCAGGACTGGGTGGACAGAATTCAGGAAGCTGTGCAAAAATTTCGACCACCGCAGGATGATGGTTGGGAGATTTTACATTGTCCAAAGTCCCCACAAAATGCTGAGCTTCCCGATGAGGGAGTATCTCCCTGCCGGGTGTTTGACTGGACTTTTCAAGTGGAAGTGGAGTCAGATGCTTTGAAAGAGTCCATTCTGTACATGAAGGTGCACAAATCTTGGATGAGGTTCATGTTTTCATTGTCTGAGCGAGCACTGAAATGTTTCCAGCTCCGGAGCAGTGAGAAGTCTCTGTACAATGTTTATACTGTCGAGATGGTGAAGGACATTCTGCCGGACTCCAGCCTTGGAAGTCCCTCCTGCTTCCGGCTGGTGACCACAAAGGGCTCTCTGCAGCTACAGGCAGAGAATGCAGCTGAAGCCCGAACCTGGAGAGAGCTTGTCCGAGCTGTGTTCCTGGAATTGGAAGATGATGCTGTGATTTTCCTGAGGACTGCAAACTTCCACATTAAACCTCACATCAGGGATCACTTGCTCTTTCAGTATCTCCTGCATATCCCCACTGAGCGAGGACTGGACACCCAGAACTTTAAGTGTGCAGGTGGGTGGCTGCTGTGTGCGATGTAGCGGCTGCCGTTGCTTTGTGTGGGTGTTACTTGTCTCCTCTCATTGTAGGCTGCCATAAACAGATTGGATTGCAGTTTGGGAAGGCGAAATTGTGTGCATTTTCTGGTTTGTACTATTGTGACTTGTGTCATCAGGATGAAGTGTCCATTATCCCTTCCAGGATTGTGCATAACTGGGATCTGATGGAACGAGCGGTGAGTACAGCAGGGATCTGTGCACTGCCCAGTTTGGTGTTTATTTCCTGGTGGTTTAGGCACCTTTCGTGTTGACTGCTTTACACTCTGCCTGATCTCTTACTAGATGGACATTGAGGTGGCGCACGCTCCTCATCACTGCTCATCTGTCATCTTTGTTTCTTAAAGTGGTTATCTGGGAAATAATAATAATAATGATGATGATAATCCTCAGTATCCAAGTCCCAGCTCCCCTGCCGATCATCTGTTTCAGGGTGCGCCAGTGAGCGCAGCCGGCTCTGAGCAGCTTTCCAAGGACAGCGTCATACATTGTATAGTGGCAGTGCTTGGTATTGCAACTCGGTCTCATTGACTTGAATGGGGCTTTGCTGCAACTAGACCATGTGACCAATGTACAGTGACGTCACATAGCCTAGGAAGAGGCCACAGCGCTCCAGGCCTCTTCTAACAGCTGATTGGCGGGGGTCCCCTGTGTCTAACCCCTGCTGATCTGATATTGATGACCTCTTCAGAGGATAAATGATAACTATCTTTTCCTAGATAACCCCTTTAACTCCTGATGGGGGTGAAGAAGGAAGTTCCTACAAGCTCCATTAAAAGTTGAACTACCAGTTAGGCTGGTTTCACCTAGTGTTTTGTTAATCTTTGATCAGTGATTGTGAGCCAGAAACAGAAGGGGTGCAGATTTCTGCATGATACGTTATTTCTCACTGTCTGTGTGAAAGCGGCTACTTGCTGCTGGTTTCCTCTTGTGATAAAGTGAGCAGTCACCGGTCTCCCCTTCACGTGTCTTATGTGCTTGGTTGCTTTCTGTATGACATTTCAATTGAATATATTCCACACAATGATCTTAGTGGCAAATGAGCACCCTACACCTTTCTGTCCTCTTTGCAGGTGTCCAGACCGGCTCTGAACTTCCTGAAGATGGTGCAGGATGAACCAATCTTTAACCTCAAATACCTAAATGACCGGCTGTATAGGCACACACAGACCATGTGTGAGATAAGCCAAAGCCGGGAGAAGCTGAGGTTATTGGGGGAGTATCTAATGACTTGTCGCAGCGGAGCACTGCAGGAGCTCAGCACAAGGTGAATGTAATAGTCACCCACTACTCGACACATCAGTGTGTGGGACAGACCACGTAGAAATGACATCACAGAGTACAGTACAAGAGAGCCTGTGGCATAGAGACGGGATTTTATCACAGTAAACTTGGCTCTAGGTCACGTGTCAAACACAAGGCCTGTAATATGTGTTAGTACAACAATTTATATTTAAAATCACGTCGCTGCAGCACGCCACAGCTCCACCTCCACGCTATGTAGTAGTAGCGTAGCAGTGGCGCGCTCCGTCGACAGGATTGCAGAGCAGCCGGGAAGGTAATGGTGAGAGCGCAGATCAGCAGCAGGCTATGTGGGGGCAAAACGGTATTAGACTTCCAGCCAGAAAACAAAATAGGTAAGCATTTTTTACCTGTTTGGTGTTATTTAACAATATGTTAACATCGGCCTTATGGTTGCCTTCAACATGCTATAAAGGCATCTACGCCTCACTGGCATTGTTACATTTACACAGTCACAGAATTACTAACGGCCCTTTGAAGACAACCATAAGGCTGATGTGGCCCTCAGCAAAAATGAGTTTGACACCCCTGCTCTAGGTATAAGTCTGTCAGCTCCATCAAGTGGGAGTGAAGGGTTCCACGTAAATTTTGTACATGGAGTCTGATGGTAGAAATTCTCTGAAGCCTTCTCTTCACGATTGCTTGCTACTTATGGTGGCTTCTAATGTTGTGTGTTGCAGTCAGCACTCTTGGCTGTCATGGATATTAAACTCCCTTGTTCTGAGTTCTCCTGAATTTTATCCCAGTGTGAGCCCTCAGTGAGAGACATGGCTTTCTCTAATGGAATGGTAACTAGACACTGGTAGTCACTTAGTGACCACCCATACGCCTTTTTATCACGGTTACTAAGGGGCCCTAGGCTGGGCTGGCGCCTATTCACGGCAGGCCGGTCTAAGCGCTGCATGGGTCCCCCGCTCTCATATTAGAGCCGCGCTCCTGCTCTAACAGCCCCTACCGGTAAAAGTGCTCATCTGTGCGGTTTAACCCCTTACATGCCACAGACAATGGCGCCATCCACATGTAAGCGGTGACAGAGAGAGCGGACTCCCTCTGTCTCCCATCAGCACCCCGCAAGTGAGATCGCAGGGTGCCATTGTGTGTAAAGGTTGGCTGGGACCTGGTGTAGGCCCCAAGCCGCCAACCTTGAGGGTTCCCCAGCAGGCTGTGCCTCTAGTCAATGTCAATATAGACTGACCTTAAAATGCAAATGCCAATACAGTAATACCACTGTAAATGATGGCAATGTTTGCATATTTCTTTGCGCCTGCAGAGTGCGGCTTCATTGCATTTCTTATACTAAGTAGTCACTGCCTGTTTGTCACTTTGTAAGAAGGTTCTGACTGATTTAATGAGAAGGAAACTGATGCCAAGGGTAGGGGCAGTGCCGCCCAATGAGCTGCTTACCAGTCCCATTCTGCAGTACTGAATAACTTCTCTTTTCTACTCACAGCCTAGACCAACGTGAGCATCTCCTGGACTGTGCTCATACTTACAGCATGCAGGACTTGAAGCAGGTGCGGTATCAGTCACTATTTATCCCCATATGTTTGTGGCACTAGACCTGCACTGTCGGCCATCGGCTCTTGGTAACGGTCAGTATTTCTTGCAGATTGCTGATGGAGCATTTGAATATTGCCTCCAGTCTGCCCTAGACTTTGCCAGCAGCCATGTCTATAGGTGTGACCTGTGCAGCCAGAGAGGATTCATCTGTCAGATCTGCAACCAGGATGACATCATCTACCCTTTCCAGTTTGACACCACAACAAGGTGAGTAAGGAAGCCCAAAGCTATTGTCTCTCTCATCAGCTTAATTCTGACAAGAATCCTCCTGCGATTGTGGGTACGTTAAATAACTTGGGGATCATTCATATCATGTCTGTGATGAGGGAATAGATTTGCATACCCAAAACTGTGTTTAAATGTATCCCTGGGAAGATCCATTCACTTTAATGATCCAAATGAGCCATTGAGCTGCTTCCCATCGGTATAGATCTTTTTTGCAGGACACAATAGAGTGCTCTACCATGCCATTATGCCCTGCAAAAAAAAAAAATGTACACAGATGTAAAATGGTAAAACAAAGTTTATCCCCCTCCTGGTCCCCTGCAGGGAACAAGCTAAGTAGATTCAGTGTGAGGTGCCCGGCATATGGGGGAGCATTTGTTAGTCTCGGATAACCCCTTTTAATCTTAAACTTTTTTTTTTTTGCCTTGTTCACGTGACTGAATCCCCTTAGGGATACGTTTTTGAAAGCTGCTTTCGGGTATTCAAACATATCTTCCCCAGCACAAAGCTCAGTGAAGAGCTAATGACGTGAATGTCCACTTACACTAAAGAAATGTCCCTATGGCACAGCAGATAATGTCTTTGGGGTCTGGCTTGTACAGTGATCCCTCAACATACAATGGCCTCAGGATACAATATTTTCAACATACATTGGTCTTTTCTGACCCATCGTAAGATGAAACCAGACTCCACATACAATGTCTCAGACTCAGATCCAACCAATCAAGGCCACTTCTCTGGTAAAATAACTGGATTAGGTGCTAGTTAGGAGCGATCCCTGACTGTTATATGTAAGGACCTGTGTTATCAGTCTTAGTTATCTGCTTATTTTTTTTAAATCTTAATTTTCTCTTATCTTGGATGAAATTTTGGGGCTTTGGAACCGATTACTCAACTTACTATTGTTTCAACATACAATGGTCGCCCTGGAACCAATTAATATTTTATCTTGAGGGACCACTGTATAGACACTACAGGTTGGCCATTCCGTTCTGTAGTCTAGTCGGGTGACGACTGAGGAGTCGGGTATAGGGACAGGAAACATGACAAAAGAGGACAGTTACCTGGATTGTCAATATTCGGTTCTTAAATATAGGCATGCTGGCATTTCTTTATTTTACTCACAGTATATAGCGCTGACGTTTTCCACAGCACTGTACAGACGTCATCATCTGTTGCTGACCCCAGTGAAGCTCACAATCTAAGTTCCCTATCTGTGTGGGAGGAAACCAATGCAAACATGGAGAGAAAAGGCATTGTGGACTATGTGTGGGTCTGCTCCTCTTTAACATGTCATTGCATCCCATCTGCTAACTTAAAGGGGTTATCTCATGATTAATGTAAGAAAATAAAAATCACACATCATATAGTACATGGCAATCTCTCTAGAACCAGCCCTGTATTTCAGATGGATCCAGAGATCTCCCCATTCATTGTTCTGCTAAGTTTATTTTGGGCTGGCAGTTCAGGATGTGTGTCCTTTCTCAGGGAGCGTGTCCTTTCTTCTGAAGCTCTCTCCCTCTAACTGTCACAGTTTCTTACAGTAGATACAGCTGGTGGCAGTTGTAGTATGGAGCTGAGCCTGTGTGGCCGCCTTAGTAATGTAAAAGGTGGATGGAGAAATAAGGAAAAGCTCAAACAGCAGGTGGCGCTATACAGGTGTAGTTTATTGAATTACCCAGTGGCTAAACTAAATTTGTAATTATTTGCAGTTCAAAAAAAAGTATTCAGACCTAGGTTTGAATAATGTGAAAAAAAAAAAAAAAACTTTCCATGGGACAACCCCTTTAAGTGGTACAGCAGTCTATTTGTGGCTGTCTTGGCTCATTGACATCCATTATTTTTTTTTTAAATCAGATATTTCTTTATTAACATTTTCCAGTCTTATTTTATCACATTAACATGATATTTTGTAGACCACAGATGTATACATTATCTGTCATATATAGTATATAATATATACATTCTATTACACATATCTACATAGGACATGGCATAAATCCACATATAGCCTCTGGTATCAAAAGTATCTTCAATGTGAGTACAATTATCCATCCTAAACAAATAAACCCATACCTCCCCCCCCCCCCTCCCTAATCCCTTTAAGGCAGGACACACTCCTAAAACATCTTCCTTAGTCATCACTCTCGGGGTGTCGGCACCACATTACTCTTAAATAAGCCATCTACCATCATCTAATTCCAATCAGCGATGTTCCATATAACATCCTAGTCCATCATCAATCTTCCCATACAGCCACATTCTAGTTCCAGGTAACCCCCTCACTATCAGGCTTCTATAAATGCCCCACACACCTGCCACCATCCAATATTCTATATATATCATTGACATCCATTATTAACATCTTCTGACTTGCAGTATCTCAGTTGCCAAGGTTCACAGTTAAGTGTTCAAGAAAAATGATTCAAATATTCAATATATGCACTTTACTGGAACACTCAATATATCCATTACACATCCAAAAAATATGAGTAAACTAGGTTCCTTTAATAATAAATCAAATTTTATCGAACATGATTAAAATACACGAATAACTACGTATCAATAGTGGGGAATCGAAATAATATGCCATATACCTTCACCCTACGCTATATAGCAATTTAAAACATTCCCAGAAGAGGGCTCCTCCTGACGAAGCCAGACCGCGAAACGCGCATTGAGGAAGCTTGCCACACGCACAGCGGCACTTTGGTATGTTATTCAGATAAGCACTTTACTGCCAGAATCTTATTTAGTTCGTAGGGTGAAGGTGATTATTGCATCTGCACAAGTTATAGGTAGTCTTTATGGGACTCCATTTTAATGTGGTTGTATTCATGCTGTATTAATTGTACTTCATGTGAGATAGCTAGTAGAGCATTTAGTTATGGCATTAATCATGTATTCTGGATACTTAATCAGGATGCATTGATATGTGGCATATTTTGATTCCCTACTATTGATACGTAGTTATTAGTGTATTTTAATCATGTTCAATAAAATTAGATTTATTATTAAAGGAACCTAGTTTACTCATATTTTTGGGATGTGTAAAGGTTCACAGTTAGGCCTCATGCACACAACCGTATGTCATTTCTGGCCCGCAAAATACAGATACCGTTCCAGGGAGTTCTGCATGTATGGCGAGCTGCATTTTGAGAGGTCTGTGGATGATGTATGAGGCTTCATCCATGCAAGTGCACCTTCGATGGGCCGGGTTCTTGCTGATTCAGCCGGATGCTTGAAGATCCTGCATCCCCAGTGGATTCTTAGCTGTAATTGCTATATGGCATGCAAGTCTTTAGAAGTGAATTTGTAAGGGTACTTTCACACTAGCGGCAGGACGGATCCGACAGGCTGTTCACCCTGTCGGATCCGTCCTGTCGTTATTTTGCCGGACCGCCGCTCCGTCCCCATTGACTATAATAGGGACGGCGCTCCGGCGCAGCACGTCAGTGCACGACGAGAGGCTGTCGGACTAAAAGTACTGCATGTCTGACTTTTTAGTCTGGCGGCCTATCACTGTGCACTGTCGTGGCGAAATAGCGGCAGGACGGATCTGACAGGGTGAACAGCCTGTCGGATCTGTCCTGCTGCTAGTGTCAAAGTACCCTAAGGAATCTGGCTGCACTCTGGATACAAAGCCACAAGATCAGAACTGGCTATAAAGGGTCCACTTCGGCTCAGTCATTTTGCACTGTCCCTAGTGGTCAGACGTCATCTCTGCTGCTGTTTTTAAAGTGGAACAACCCTGTTAGCAGTAAGGATATTCCCATTTTGTATGGTTTTTAGAAAGTGCTTGAAAACCGTAGAACCTGGAGGAAACTACAGCACATGGAGAACATCAAACTCTAAGCAGAGAACCCTGGTACCATGCAGCCCAGTACTGAAGATGATAATCTGTAAATGTCAAACAGGTGCACGTCCGGGCTGACTATAGCTGGAAGTCTGACCCAGTTACCCTGCAATCCACAGTCTACAGCCAACATTGTTTTCTTATAAAAAATAAAAAAGCCACCGTTGATAGATGTCCTTTTAATTCTTTATCCTGCAGTCATGAATTGGTTAATGATGTATACAACATGTGCAGGAAAGCTGACATCAATCTGCTGTGTCCAATCAGTTTACAGCAATGATTTGTTTCCAGCCCCTCCACTAGTTGGCAGTAGCAGCTCAGCCTTTTATTCTCTTTTCTAGGTGTGGGGAGTGTAAAGCCGTGTTTCATAAACCCTGCAAAACGCCCGCTACTCTGTGCCCACGATGTGAGAGACGGAGGAAGTTCCAAAACCAGCGGGTGAGGATGTGAGCCTCGTGGAGCCACATCCAAAGCCCCATCTGCTTCAGTTTGCACATAGCCGGATGGTATCATACTTGTCACTTTATTCTTGTACATAGATTGTGTATGTATATTGTGTAGATAGATCCCAGACATTTGTACCTGGACCTGAAAGCCTTTTACACGGAGGCTGCGCGTCTCCATTTGTTTCTCTGCTACCAGATGGTCTTCCATGTAGCAGACAAGTCATGGCCAAGAGCCTCTCTATGGAGGAGGACACCATTGTACATCCTGCTCTCTGCAGAGTTATTTTTGTATCATCAGGTATTTTTATATTCAGTGACTGGAAGAGTCCGACCTCGTGCCTTGTCCTCTGGGGCAGATGAGAAGATGTCTATTGAGAGCGGATCATGGGGGAATTTGCCAACATCTTTATGCTCATGTTCGTCACTGTCTGGCAGCTTGGCCAGTTTTATGTCATTGCCATATAACTAATCTTCTAGCATTTTATATAGAAGAGGGCTAACATGCAGACCCCCTCCCTCCTGGGGTGTAATATTTTAGTCTCTTCCATCATGACAGATGTGAGTGTGATACTGACAGCAACATTAATATAGGAACACCTTGAATGATCTGAAACTGCTACCAAATGTAGGAGACCAGAGCAGTGCACTAAGTGCCAGAGTCCTCAATGTAACAGGGCAGCTCATACATCTGGGACTAGTGCCTCTACCCATCAGGACAGTGCAGATCATTACCCTGGGGCCTGTGCCCTCCACCCATTAGGACAGTGCAGCTCATTACCCTGGGGCCAGTGCCCTCCACCTATCAGGACAGGGCAGCTCATGAACCTGGGGCCAGTGCCTCTACCCATCAGGACAGTGCAGCTCATTACACTAGGGCCAGTTCCCTCCACCTATCAGAACAGTGCAGATCATTATCCTGGGGCTAGTGCCCTCCACCCATCAGGACAGCGCAGTTGATAAACCTGGTGCCAGTGCCCTCCACCCATCAGGACAGTGCAGATCATCACCCTGGTGCCAGTGCCCTCCACCCATCAGGACAGCACAGTTCATAAACCAGGGGCCAGTGCCCTCCACCCATCAGGACAGTGCAGCTCATCACCCTGGTGCCAGTGCCCTCCACCCATCAGGACACGGCAGCTCATAAACCTGGGGCCAGTGCCCTCCACCCATCAGGACAGTGCAGCTCATAAACCTGGTGCCAGTGCCCTCCACCCATCAGGACAGCGCAGTTGATAAACCTGGTGCCAGTGCCCTCCACCCATCAGGACAGTGCAGATCATCACCCTGGTGCCAGTGCCCTCCACCCATCAGGACACGGCAGCTCATAAACCTGGGGCCAGTGCCCTCCACCCATCAGGACAGTGCAGCTCATGAACCAGGCGCTCCACCCATCAGGACAGTGCAGCTCATCACCCTGGTGCCAGTGCCCTCCACCCATCAGGATAGTTCAGCTCATAAACTTGGGCGTTTCTTTTACTCATGAGGGCAGTGCAGCTCTTGCACCACTCAGGGCCATCGCCACCCACCCATCATGGCAGTGCAGCTCACCTTGTTGCTGCAGTGATGATGTTCTACTAGGTGGAGGGGACAGCTTGGTTTGCTGTGGTTGCTTGTGTGTCACCTAGCCTCCTAGACGTGCCAACATTTTGCTAGCAGTTGATGTTTTGTGTATCCACTTTCATTACAATGCTACTTTGTTTTATTCATCTTCTGTATGATGATTATTGTAATAAATGTGATTTGAAGGCTTTGTTGCATTTTATCGACTAATCTTACATGAGAGATTTTTTTTCTAGGGTGTTGGTAGAGGATCGTGGGGGTAGGCTTATATTTCTTTTGCCATGGTGGGAACTTTATGCTACAATGATCTGAGATTGTAAAATTTACACCATCATTACCATGGAAGCCCTACATTATCCTGGCATGATTGGTTGCTCTTCATGACACCTCCAGTCTTGGCAACCCCAGACCTTCATTATTATACCACAACTCTGGTTATCCTCTCTAACCGTTACTGGTGATGCTTTGTAAGAGCGAGGTACACAGCAATAATACTGTAAGCAATGACTGCAGTCAGTGGAGAGACTGGTGCGACCCTTGACCATATGGCTAAGGCTACAGGTACTGAAAATCTTGTGCTCCACATTATATAGTGTCGCCATTGTATGGACTATGACATAATGTGTGTGGGGCTGATCACCTGTGGTGTAGTCCCAGGGACCTTCCCAAAATGTGGAGCTGTGTACACTTCATGATGCCCACTCTGTCTCACAATACCACACTAAGAAAGGCACGAATACTCTGTGCTGCTGTGAAGATGTTCAAATATTTGTAATGCAAAAGGAACCTGAAGAATCGTATAATACAGAATATGAATTGTTAGTGAAAAGGGTATTGTTCCTTACAAAAGCATGTGCACCTATTTCACCTCACATATAGGCAGATACATTTTATTAATTTTCTGTACTTTTGGCTCATTAGGACACAATGATCAGTGACTCCAACTTAAAGGGGTTGTCCCATCTGGAACATTTAGTGCATGTTGATAGTGGAGAGAGATCACAGTGCGCATGCGCAGTGTCCTCTCCATTCACTGCTATGGGACTTGCGTAACTAGCCAAATGAACGTGTTAGGCTATTTTCAGAGTCTCACACCAGTGAGTGGAGAGCCAGCTGGCCACCCTCCATTCACCACTGAGACTCCCTGCTATTTTCAGAAGTACCATAGCGGTGAATGGAGGGTGACCCTGCTTGTACAGTTTGCTATTCCTTTAGGGCCTGTTCTGGTAATAAGTGCAGGCGTCATCTCTGGGACACTCTACTATCAGACATTTATGACATCCTAGCATATGCCTTAAATGTCCCAGGTGGAATACTCCTTTAGGGACACTGTTTATAGGAGTCTGAGGTAATCTGAAATCCTCTTCTTGTCTCACTAAAGGCTCAGGCTGCTGCTCTGCCTCCATGCTTCAAACTGTTGATACCACGGAATGGTGGTCATGTGGACTCCATGCCTTGACTGTTCAGAGCTGATTTGTGTGCATCACCCACTGCCTGTCACATACATGTACAGAGTTCATCCTGACCCTATATCACCCACTGCCTGTCACATACCCGTACACAGAGTGGCTTATGGTCCTATATCACCACTGCCTGCCACATACATGTACAGAGCTGATCCTGACCCTATATCGCTCATTGCCTGTCACATACATGTACAGAGCTGATCTTGACCCTATATCACCCACTGCCTGTCACATACATGAACAGAACTAATCCTGAGCCTGTATCACCCACTGCATGTCACATACATGTACACAGAGTGGCTTATGGTCCTATAATAACCCACTACCTGTCACATACATGGGCAGGACTGATCCTGACCCTATATCACCCACTGCCTGTCACATACATGTACACAGAGTGGCTTATGGTCCTATATCACTCACTGTCACATATATGTACACAGCGCTGATCATTTGTCTTCCACTACCTTTCGCATACATGGAGAGAACTGTCCCTGATGATGGCATACATGTGTATAGACTGGACGGCCACTTTATTAGAAACAAGTCCTTTCTTGATTGGAGCTTCCTTGTAAGACCTTGGAGTGCAGCATACAATCAAGTGAGCACGTTTTCCATGGGACAGTTTCAGTGGAAATCCACATTAGAATGGGAAAATTGAGTGACTTTGAACAGGGCATGGTCATTTGTGCCACTTATGGGGTTTTCTTATCCAGTGGTGTAGAATATACTGAGAATTATTAGATTGAGGAAGAACATCCAGCGAAAGAGGATTCTGTGGACGTAAACAACATGTCAACAAAAGGGCTCAGAGAAGGATGTCAAGAACCACAGACAGGCGGTGCAGTCAAGCAAAGTGCAGCCAAATACTATGCTGTTGCTCCAACTTACATGTCTGAATACAAATCTGGTCATTCCTTAGCATGGATGGACTGTAACTCAGACGACCAGCTTGAGTGCCATTGCTGAAGGAAAACAGAAAGTTAAAGGGAACCTGTCACCTCCAACAAACATCCCAAGCTGGCAGCAGTACCTTAGAGTAGCCCGCAGCGTGTTTGTAACGATCATTTTCTTCCTGCAGGCGCAGAAGCTGTAAAAGCGTTCTTTAATCCCCTGCCGGCGCGCTTCTCTAGTCAGGCTTGAAGTCACGGAGGCAGCGGCCTCCTTGCTTCAAGTCACGGTAACCACGCCCCCTTCGCTGTGATTGACATCGCTTATGCACGACAGTTCAGCTGGCTTTGCCAAACTGCCGGCTGTCAGTCACAGGAAGGGGGTGTGGTTACCGTGACTTGAAGCAAGGACGCTGCTGCCTCCGTGACTTCAATCCTGACTAGAGAAGTGCGCCGGCAGGGGATTAAAGAACGCTTTTACAGCTTTTGCTTCATCTGCCTGCAGGAAGAAAATGATCGTTTCAAACATGCTGCGGGCTACGCTCAGGTAGTGCTGCCGGCTTGGGATGTTTTAAGGAGGTGACAGGTTCCCTTCGGCAAAAGACTCCAGTTGGCAAAAGAATGCAAAACTGGATCAGTGAGCAGTGGAAAACATCAGATTTCTGTTGCACCATGCTTAAGGGAGAGTCTAAATTTGACGAAAGCAACATGAATTGATGACTCCTTTCTGTCAGGTGGCAATAGCTCAGGCTGGTGGATGTGGATGGGTCCTCTCATACCAGTGGAAGGATGTTTGAATGGTAGGACTTACCTAAGCATTGCGGCCGGCCAAGTTCATGGCAGCTGTTTACCATATGGGAGAAGGACACTTTCAGCAGGCCACAAGGGTCGTTAGTTCCAAGAACATGACAGCAACATTTCCTTGCTTCCCTGGCCTTTACAGTCCCCAGATCCTAATCTGGGACAAGTTCAGAGCATACCAGTTTCTCCATCTATTATGTGGCAACTGTGAGAAGCTATCTGTCCTCATGGGCTAATATTCATTCAGAACCATTTCAACAACCAAGTGGAATCGATGTCATCACAAATTACTGCGGTTCTGAAGGCCAAAAGAGATCCAATGTGCCACTAGATGGGTGTCTCAAATACAGCAAGTTGTCAGTGTATAACTGCTGCTCTTCAGAGTAGATCAGCAGATGTGGTTTAGGACGGTGCAAGGTTTGTGTTGGTTTAGGGTTCTATTTTTTATTGCAAGGAAGTGAATGAATCTCAGGTTAGTGGTTGATTTAGAGTCTGTTGAACAGGAAATGCTAGAGAAGGAAGGCAAGCTGATACACAGCCTCGCACCAGACCTGCCTGAACACAGTTCTCACACAACGCCCAGCCCCAGTGCTGACTTTATACTGTTGGTACACAACACCCAGCCCCAGTGCTGATCCTATCCTGCACCCAGCACCTGTACTTCCTACACTGCTCAGACACCCAGACACAGTACTGATCCTGTACTGAACTCAGCCCTTATACTGATCCTACAATTCTCACATACTGCACCTAGCCTGTAGAATGATCCTTCACTGTTCATACACTGTATAGTGTGATCTTGCTGACATACTGCACCCCACCTACCAGTTCTATACCGCTCTTATACAAAGCACAGGCTGTGTATTAGTTACATACTGCACTCAGTCCCTGTTCTGCTCTCAAACTACCACGTCACAACCCATTAGTCCTGGCACTATATTCTATGATTACGTCACACACTTTGAACTTTTAGCACTGCCCTCTTTCTTCAGTATGGGTTATGCCCTGCCCCATGCTTGCTGGGAACCTTAGTGACTGCGCCCGGTTCTAAACTGGTACCTGGCACACCCTTTTCCTATTTCAACCTTGTGGTGAGTGAGAAGGTCGCTGGTCATGATGCTATGGGGAGAAGCAGGTAAGTAGAGCCCAATTGCTCACCTTAGAATTGCTGGAACGAGGCCGGTTTTGATGCCCAATGTTTATTAGCTGTGATTTCGAGCTGCCCCTTCCTTCTGAGTAATGTTATAACCATTGGTGTCACGGTGGATGTGACGATAGACTTCATCACTTTGTGTTTATCTCTATTACTCAGCACCTAAAAGGGTGGGAGGTGGGGGGATCGCTGATCGCAAACAGGAACCCCCCCACTCTTCCTGTACTCCATACACTTGTTATGTCTCCACAAATGCACAGAGAACAGGAAGGAGCAGGACGGACGATGGAGCAGATGAGGAAGGCTCTGTGGTATGTCCGCACAGTAACCAAGTCTTTCCTTCCAGGGATGTAGTAGATTGTTCGAGACAAGTATCCTGGGAATGGCTTCCTCTGCCCTGTCTGGAAGAATGTCCTGCATTTCCACAAGACCGGAGGCTTGGATATAATTCCCGATCTGCACCATTGGTGTGTATCTGTGTGTATAGCGTGGTCTCTTATAGATGATATGTACTTGGCTCCAGTACTTTGGATGTTTGAGTCACCTGGCTGCACGACTTCTTCTTCCAGTTCCCCAACTTCTGTATCTGGGTAATTGCAGTTTAGCTTGGAACATATATTTACATAAATCGGTTGTTCTACAGATACCATGTACTGCTCCATGTAATTCAACACATCCTGTACTGACTCCTGGGTAAACGTTGCTGGCTCGTGTTGACAGCTTTTGAGATCTGTTGTCTTTAGCTTAGGAGCAGTTTTGGTACTGTGTGTTACCTGCCTTGTGTGCCCCCTCCTGTTGAATTTCAGCTATGTCAGATATGTATACAGGTCTGCTCTCGTACCATCTCCTGTCATACTCAGCTCTATAATGTAGAACATTGTAACTACCCCCCTAATAATCATCTCTATTACTTCTCACCTTTGTAGATAAACACTAGCCGTCAGGATGCAGACTGCAGGAACTTTGGACAAGGACTATGTTCTGGTGGAGCATGGATTTGAATACACAGCTAAGGATGGCAGTATTATCTCTATAAAGCCGCATGAGCGCTACATTCTCCTGAAGAGGACCAATGAGCACTGGTGGCAGGTCTGTCGAGACCACAAGTCCAAGCCTTTCTATATCCCTGCAAAGTATGTCAAGGTTCTATCCTCCATTGGCCAGGGCTCCTATGGGACTGACATTTCATGGGGGAGATCTGAGGATCTCCCAGAATATTCACCTTGTACTCAGTACAGCTATTCATTTGTGGCAGTCGAGCCACACAACACAGTTACTATCCCTCAGCTATCTTCTGGTGCCCAAGAAGGAGCAGCATTGTCCAGTCAACATTTGGTGAACACTGCCAGTACAGGCAATGTCCATCTGCAGAGTTTGGTCGCAACAGGATCGTCTCGATCTTTACTTGACCTATCACAACTGTGTCACAACACAACGATGGAGCAGAGAACGTCACAGGGCAGTATCAATACTGACCACAAGCTGGGCCCACTGAGAACCTTCCATAACTCTAAGAAAGTCCTGGATCCCTTAAAGCGCATCAGCCTCATGTGCCCCCCGGACTTGCCACCCAGAATTAGAACCTCACAGTCTCTCAATGATCTGCAGCTTATAAAGTCTGTGCAGCCCTGCTCTGATCAATCACCCCTCAATAGAGGCAAGATATCAGAAAATCAGCTACTCTTTGAGAAACTGACTATCCAGCAGAGCAATGTGGTCGTCTCCGAAACACCGGAAAAGGTAATTCCATGGTGAAGGGGGCAACAATGTGCTTATGGCAGTTGGAGGTGGTCCTAAGTAAAATGAAGGTAACATGTAAGACAACAGTTAGTGACTTGCCTAGTGCTGGTAAGGGTTAACATGATTAGATAATGGTCTTTCTGTGAGTCGCCTTATACATGGCGGTAACAGTCATGGTGGTCTGTTGTCTTTATAATGAAGAGGTGCATGAATATTGTCGTATTGTCGAAAGAGTGTTGAGAGTTATGGTTACAGAGTGTTGAGAGTTATGGTTACAGAGTGTGGCCCCTGGGGCCCATTGTGCCAATCTTCTACTGTAGAGGAGTTTTCCTTTCTGCTGATGCAATCTTTATGTCCCTTCCCCTTAAAACAGAACATTCCCCTGATTGTCAAGTGTTTCTGAACATGACCTCTGATGAGAATGAGTTGAGGATTCACTAGTAATCTTCGTCTATAGCCCTCACACTACAGAATCCGCCATGTTAATTTCTTCTCTCACAGTAAAGATCTAAGACGTAGCACTCCATAGTGTCTGTATATGTGAATGTATCATGTATGTAATGTAATACAGGGCACAGGTCAGTGTGCTTGTATGTATTATGTATGTAATGCAATACAGGACAAGGCTTGGTGTACTTGTATATATCATGTATGTAATGTAATACAGGGCACAGGTCAGTGTGCTTGTATATATCATGTATGTAATGTAATACAGGACACAGGTTGGTGTGCTTGTATATATCATGTATGTAATGTAATACAGGACACAGGTTGGTGTGCTTGTATGTGTCATGTTTGAAATGTAATGCAGGGCACAGGCTGGTGTATGTATCATGTATGTAATAAAATACAGGGCGCAGGCTGGTGTGTGTATGTATCATGTATGTAATGTAATACAGGGCACATGCTGGTGTGTGTATGTATCATGTATGTAATGTAATACAGGGCACATGCTGGTGTGTGTATGTATCATGTAGATAATTTAATACAGGGCACATGCTGGTGTGTGTATATATCATGCATGTAATGTAATACAGGGCACATGGTGTGTGTATGTATATATCATGCATGTAATGTAATACAGGGCACATGCTGGTGTGTGTATAAATCATGCATGTAATGTAATACAGGGCACATGGTGTGTGTATGTATCATGTACATAATGTAATACAGGGCACATGCTGGTGTGTGTATGTATCATGTACATAATGTAATACAGGGCACATGCTGGTGTGTGTATGTATCATGTACATAATGTAATACAGGGCACATGCTGGTGTGTGTATGTATCATGTACATAATGTAATACAGGGCACATGGTGTGTGTATGTATCATGTACATAATGTAATACAGGGCACATGCTGGTGTGTGTATGTATCATGTACATAATGTAATACAGGGCACATGCTGGTGTGTGTATGTATCATGCAGGTTATGTTATATAGGACACATGCTGGTGTGCTTGTATGTATCATGTACATAATGTAATACAGGGCACATGCTGGTGTATGTATCATGCATGTAATGTAATGCAGGGCACATGCTGGTGTGTGTATGTATCATGTACATAATGTAATACAGGGCACATGCTGGTGTGTGTATGTATCATGTACATAATGTAATACAGGGCACATGCTGGTGTGTGTATGTATCATGTACATAATGTAATACAGGGCACATGCTGGTGTGTGTATGTATCATGCAGGTTATGTTATATAGGACACAGGCCAGTGTGCTTGTATGTATCATGTAGATAATGTAATACAGGGCACAGGTTGCATGTAGGTAATGTAATACGCATGTATCATGTATGTAATGTAATACAGATCACATTTAATCAAGCCATGTCCACACAATCCTCAAAAATATTAGCCGTCATCACTTCACATTCACACAGTAATTACTCACATTATGCACAATTGCGGCTCTTGGGATATTCACAGGCACCAGCACCACTGGATAAACACACCAGCCCAAGAAGTCTATCACATCGTATCTACCACATCAAGTAAGCCAATATGTCTGCTAGATGATCATCTCATCTCCATGTAAAAACCTACAACATTATACTGCACTACATCCCATCAATCTTCATATCATAGAATTACATACAATGTATAATATCCACAGTCGGGTTCACCCAAAGTGACCATGTAAACATGTGCGTCATCTGCAGTGCTCTCAGGAACTAGCGTTCATGGCACTAAACGTCACCGATACCTAGTAGTACCATCAAGTGGTTGTCATTTAAATGCACATACAGTTTATAGTATCAACAGCCCGCCCGGTTTACCCTAAGTTACCTTACATGAGGCATCTATAATGCTTTCCAACATTAGCATTCCCCAGTTCCGAGCACCATAAAGTGATATCATCAGGTCACATACAATTAACCACCCATCGCAACAAATTCAACCATTAGTTTGCACTCATGTGACTCATAGGTCATATTTGAAGGAGGAACCTCCAGGAACGACTATCACAAATGCTAATTAATCAAAAAAAATGGCATGTAAAAGCCAACTGCTGGGTTACGCGTTCTATATACAACTCTAGTAAGACTAGGTTCATGTATCTAATACGGCGCCTCACTCCATCCAAAAACAGCTGGAACTGTGACTATATAAAAATAAGCAGTCTTGAAAGGTAACAATCCACGCCATAGAGCACCAGCCCAAAGGTTGGCATCTGCAGCATCGCCATCATGGCCATATAAGCTAGATAGGACATGTGACGTCAGTAAATACCAACCATGTGGGATCTATCCTATTTCCCTACACATATGGCTGGCCCTACCCCAAATAATGAACATAATAAAACATGACACCTTTATTAAACCTCACCTATACCCAATCGGACTATGCATAAAGGAAAAAAAATGTAATTAATTATAATCTAAATTTAAGGAGCTATTGTATCTAATTTCCGGACCCAGTACATTGTCGATCACTTGGTATCTTAATTGCCACACAGTATGATCTGCTTCAATAAAATGTCTAGGGACCGGTTAATCAATCTTTTTGCATCCTTATTAAAAGGATATTTTGTCCTCATTGAAGAGAATTTTGGGTAGGAATTTTTTTTTATTTAAAGGACCAGTTTTATGAACAGTTCCAGGGAACCACAATGGAGGCCAATGTGACCCCCACGTATGCAAATTTATTTATGCAAGACCTGGAGGAGTCATTTATGTATCGCAGCGAGTTATTTGTGCATTGCGGTACATAGGCAACGTCCTTTACTTTTTGGAAGGGTGACATAGTGTCTTTGAAGAGGTTTCTAAACTAATTCAATTCTTTTCATCGTACTTTTAAATTCACTATGGTGCAGTCTGAGAGTTTTTTGGATACATTGGTTTATGTTCAAAATGGGAAACTATTAACAGATTTGTAACGGATCTCCTGGCACCCCGACTGGGTACCTCCGTTGATGGATGCTCCTAGTGCTTCCTTAGGGATCCAAGCACTCTACTTGACACCGTAATCACTGCCAACCCCACGAACTGCCGCAGCTTGGTTGAGGTCTCGCCGTCTTCCACCCACCCTAGGCCCAAGACAAGGATCCAACTTTCAGTGGGTAGAACCGTGTTGTAATCCCAGGGGAGTATAATACCGATAGAAATCCCCAGAGTAAATATAGCTGTTCTCCCACACATGAGATGACACTCTATGTTGAGGGTAAAACAGGAACTCCCTTTATTGAAGATCAACTCAGTATATATACAGTTCAAGAAGTCTAACAACATAACGCAATCAACCATGAAAAACATGCAAACAGACATCTTCACCCCCTCCATAATAAGTGAATAGGGATAGAGGAGACACATGTGATGGGATTATCTCCTGAGTGTATCATAGGGTGATCTACTCATCTAAGAGTCGGCTGCTCCTAGAGTCAGCTATCTTAATCCCATCACTAACACAATCAGTGGGAGTCTCAGTGCAGAGTTAACCCTTTTTGTGTTGCTGAATCCACACCATGCCTTTTTAATGGGCAATAGGAAATATGTGGCATATAAATTACACACATAAATCAGGGTTCATAGTTCCTTGTAACCCCAAAAGGTCTCCATAGTTCTGGGTCCATAGTCTGTAGGAAGGAGCTGGCCCTCAGGCTTCTCCAGCAGCCCCAGTGACGGTTCAGTCCGTCACAAGATTTATTTACAAAGGCGATCAATAGAAATTCATTATTGATGTATGATAGTTCTCACCCAAGAACTGCAGTGAGGTCTCTACCCAGGAGTCAGCTACAGAGGGTAAAACGTATAGTTACGGATCTGGTCAGGAGTGAAATTTGACAGGAAGAGATGCTTGAGAAATTCTGATTAAGGGGATATCTAAAATTGGAGATGAAACAACAGGTGTTGGTTGTAAAGAACAAGAAATCTTGTAAAAAAAACAAACAAATAGGATATTATTTGTATCAACATCTGGTATACATAGTGAATCAATCTCCAAGAGATTGAAGAAATATTGGACCATAGTTAGGGATGCCCACCCCAAGATTAGGGAGTTTCACGAGCCACCTACAGTATGATGGTATATCGTAGACTAAGATTGATCACAGACAATCAGAGTAAAGCTAATACTGTAGGTAGGGGGTTGACCCAACTATTTTTGCCTGACCCAAAGTGTGGTACGTTCCCTTGCCTCTCGTGTTAGCAATAGTGTAATTAACCCGCATTTAAAGATTGCACTTTAAAAGATTTAACCCGCATTTAAAGATTGTCTTGTGAGTGCAGCGGGCGCCAAAACTCGGGGCTAATGTATGTGTCAAATGTGAATATGGCATCTGGAAGGTCAAAACCCGGAAGCACATGCTCCCGACCATGCACCAGCTCCACGTAGCGAGGATTGGGGGAGCCACATGGTGTGTGCAGCAGCCTTGGTCGTCCTGAATGATCCGAGGCTGCTGCACATTAGTTCCTATGGAGCCCCTGCTGCACATAGAGTCTATCAGAGAAGCAATCTAATGATTTCTTGTTCAACTTCCCTAGGAGAACTATTAAAAAGTGTAAAAAAAAGAATAAAAAAAATATATATAAAAATTCAAATCACTCCCTTTCCCCAAAATAAAAATAAAAATGCATAAACAATTAAAAAAATAAACATCATGGGCATCACCACATGCGAAAACACCCGTACTATTAAAATATAAAAATAATTAGCCCATAGGGCTGGCAAACAGTGAAACGGAACAGAAAGTCAAAATGGCTGATTTGCTGTTTTTTGGTCCCTTCCCCTACCACAAAAAAATCACAAAAAAGTTATTAAAAAGTCATACACACTCCAAAATGCTATCATTAAAAAGTACAGAAATCGCCCAGCCAAAAAATTAGCCCTCACACAGCCTGTTAAAAATAGTATAGGACAAAATAAATCGGCAATTAGGACCAAAAAAATTGATCATCCAGTTTCTAGGCATTTCATTAAAGCAAGTCATATGTGGCAATTGAGATATCAAGTGATTGATAGTGTATCGCCTCTGAGACAAGGGGGGAGTTTGGGAAACATTATTTTAAGAAGGAAGAGATGTTATGGATCTGTTTGTAGTAACACTAGTGTGCCCTAAAAGCAGGATTACTGAATTTACAGTCCTGAGGTCCATTCTAGGTCCCCAGGGCTGTACTGAAGAGGACGTACCCAGCCTCTGATCAGATCACTGGGACCCAGTCAGAGGAGAAAATCCACTTTGATCATGCTGCAGTCATAGACTGTGGTCTGGGAAGATAGCAATGACTATGTAGGGGGGCCTATGCGTGTGATTAGCTGCTTGAGCATGACTGCTCCATTCTATTCCCTGCTTGTTTCTGGGACCACAAGCTGATGGTTTTGTTGGGCAGCTCTAAATGGAGGGTTTCTGTCTCTGGTAGCAGGGTCAAAGGGTGAAGAGAATACACCCCCCCCCCCCCCCTTCAGGATAAGGAGCCACCGTGTACAGGTGGAGCAGTTCTGTGTTGTGTGATCCCCATGTGTCACAGATTTTCCTTCCTCCCGGAGACCATTGTCTTCTTCCTTACAGATGTCAGGATCAGTCACTTCCCCTCTGAAGAGAAGGAGAGTTCCTGCAATTCTTCAGAAGCCCAAGATCCAGAGAAGTTGTCCTCTAACACGTCAAAAAAGATCCGGACTGACCAGTTTTTTGACCTTAAGAACTTAGATCTTTTTTTGTTTTGTTTAGTTTTTGGGTAAATATATAGTTGGTTTTAGTTTACATGGTTTTTTTTAGTATAAAGGAATTCATTCAAAAGGAAAATCCATTTCCTTTTTTACAGCATTCACCATTACAATTAATAGAGGGCATAGCTTTATGGTGAATGTACTTACTGTAGGACAAGGGTGGTGAAATATAATATGTATATGTGTAATGCGTTTTCCTAAATTTAATTAACTAAAAGTGATTTCTTAAAAAAGAATTATTTTTGTATTTTTTTGCACTGCAACATAATTTTTTTGAACATTTAACATTATGTAGTCCCCATAGGGGACTTAACTATTTTTTTTAAACATAATAGTATGTCCTGTTTTTAAAACAGTGCCTGGGCATTTGCTAGGGCATAACTAAAGTGTGACCTAACAGAGACCCTGACCAGACAGCCCTTGTTAATACAGGGCTGTCTCAATTACCCAGTAAGCCCCAGTGATCACGTTGCTGGGGCTGACAGGGACAGGACAAAGGGAGTCCCCTCCGTCCATAGCGGTGGCATTACTGCAGTAAATGATCAGGATCATGGTTTTCTGCAATCATCTGAAACTGACCTTAATGGGGCACATTTACTATAGTATTTGCGCCTGTTTTTTGACTATATTATTTGCGCCTGCTTAGTTTTAATTTTATTAGTCACATCTACTACTGAAATTGCACCTGTTTTGGAGGCTTTTGCGCCTCATTTAACTATTTAAAGTTTCAGACTCAGGGTCCATTCACACGTCTGTATAAATGGGTCCACATCCGTTCCCACAATTTTGCGGAACAGGTGCGGACCCATTCATTTCAATGGGGCCGGAAAAGATGCGGAGAGCGCACATTGTGCTGTCTGCATACGTAGTTCCGTTCCACAGCCCCGCAGAAAAAATATAGAGCAGGTCCTATTCTTGTCCACATCCACGGACCAAGAATAGGCATTTCTATCACAGGGCCAGCAATGTGCAGTCCACAAAATGTGGAACGCACATTTGCCGGTGTCCGTGTTTTGCGGATCTGCAATTTGTGGTCCGCAAAACACTTGCAGACCCTAATTCTGGAGTTTCTAGCGACTTTTTAAAATCTATTTATGTAGGTGCACCTATTTTATGCATGAATTAGGTGCAAAAACAGTCTAATTTGTACTCCACTCCAGGGCAGTCTTATTTTTATACACAGTTTTGAGTGGCAAAGTGCGACTTTTTTGCATTAAAAGTCACACTTTCAGGGAGACGTCCGACTTTTCACTAGCACAGATGCGACTAAGCGGAATTAAATTAGACCAGTCTAAGTGAATATGAAGCCGTCTAAGGCCTCTTTCACATGAACTATACGGATTGTGTCAGGATCTGTTCAGGAAAAAACTGATAGTTTTGCACGCAGGTTCGGTCAGTTTTCTCTGCATTTGCGTTCAACGTTGTTGCAATTGTTGTTGCAATTAGTTTTGATTGTGTGAGCGTGATCCTCTGTTCTGGACTTACAGGAGCGCACGGCATTGTCATGATTTATAATGCTATGTGCCTCTGCCTGATCTTATTGCTACAGAATCATAGTGACAACTTTATGTCAGTATAAGGGCTCGTTCACACGAACGTGTGAAGCCCGTGCCCATGCTGTGGACCGCAAATTGCGGTCCGCAATGCACAGGCACCATCCGTGGGGCAGCCGCATGGGGATCGTGGACTCATTCTCTTGAATGGGTCCGCGATCCTTCCGTTCCGCAAAAAGATAGAGCATGTTCTATCTTTTTGCGGTGCGGAGGCACGGAACGGAACCCCAGGAAGCACTCCGTAGTGCTTCCGTGGTGTTCCGTTCCGCGCTTCCATTCCGCATCTCCGGATTTGCGGACCCATTGAAGTGAATGGGTCAGCACACGTTCGTGTGAACGAGCCCTAATCTGTCTCCCGCCTCTCCCTGTTAAGAAAGTGTCAAGGGCGGTGTAGAAATGCCACTTGCGGCAAAATTTTTATTTTTTTTTTAACATCAGTTTCTGGCGTAGGGGGTCATAATTAATGACCCCCATTATGTGTGATATTGTCAGCTGAGCTGCAGTATCTAAACCTAACATGTGAAACCATCTGTCATTTTTGGAGAATATTATATCACAGATAAGCCACTCGTCAGATTATGAGGATACCATATTAGATAAAATAAGCATCCATTATATGAATGTGTTTTCAAGTCACATGTTCTTAGTCATACTGTTTGCTGCAGCGTTAGGTAGTCTCCACCAGGTGGCATTGCCTGACTTCATCAGTATATTGTCTATGGGAGGTGGCTACGTGCTGGAATTCTTGGCAGCTGTGACATCATCAATCATTTACTAAAACCGGATTTTTAAGCCCCTGTGCTCTTCTGTAGGTGACAACTAATTTATGATGAGGTGCAGACCTTATCATAAATTTGACGCACCTCCGGCAGTCCAAGTACCTGGAGTAAGAAGTATTCCCCAACTGGAGTAGTTTTTACTCTGCTTTTACGCCTGTTTCCAGGCGTAAAAGTCAGTTAATGTGTCGGGCCTGATGTTCTGTCCTGGCTCCTGACACTCCCAAGTTTTGCGGCCTTACAAAGTTCACAAAAAGGGAGTTTGCAACTTTTTTACACCTAAAACAGTCATAGTGCAATTTGTAAAATGACCCGCAATGAAGTGGATCACAGTTGACTTTCAGGGAGAACCTTTAAAGGGGTTATCCAGGAATTTATATTGATGACGTATCCTCTGGATAGATCATCAGTATCAGATCTGCTGGAGTCCCGGGACCCCCGCCTATCAGCTGTTAGAAGAGGCCGTTGCACCATGAGCGCCATGGTCTCTCTTGCTAGGCCATGTGACTGTACATCGGTCACAGCTCAGTAGGGTGGCCACTCAGTTCACCATCAAAAGCCGGACACTCTAACCATGCCGGTTGACTCAGCTAAGCCATGCTTCTGACTCCACTAGGCCACACCCCTGCTGCCGAAAAAAATAAAAAAACTACTCGAAGAACGTCGGGTGTGAGCTGCAGGTGGGCAATAGGGAGCATCAGTTTGTGCGTGCAGCTCACGCTCAGACAGCACATTGCTGTTGTCTGAGCGTGAGCTACTGAAAAGGAGGACATTCCTGCATCCGTCCAGGCCCTGTGCCAGACGGAAGACAGGGAGTCAGATAACCGGACTGTCCGGCCTAAAACTGGACATCTGCCCACCCTACAGCTCAGCCCCATTCCGGTCAATGGACCTAAGTTGCAATACCAAGCACAGCCACTATACGATGTACGGCGCTGTCCTTGGAAAACTGCCAGGAGCCGGCTGTGCTCTGAAACAGCTGATTGGCAGGGATGCTAGGGCTCAAACTCGTGCAAATGTGATAATGATGACCTATCCTGAGGATGGGTCATCATTATCAATTCCTGGATAACCACTTTTAATTCTGCACTTGTCTGCAATAGTCTCCTGATGAGACTATATTAACATAATTCTTGCACGGCCTCACACAAAGCAGATGAACAGAACTATGCAAACCCTTGAGTGGAGTAAAAATTGGATTGTTTTGCACCTAATTCATGTGTAAAAAAGGCACCTACATAAAAAGGCCAAAAAAGATGCAAAAAATAACCACCAGAATTAGTCTATAACTGAAAATTGTCCAACAAGGAGCAAATGCCTCCAAAACAGGCGCATTTTCATTAGCAAATGCACCTAAAAAATTTGCCTAAAATAGGAAAAATTAGACTAAAACAAGTGCAAAACACTATAATAAATGACCACAACACTGTTCATACAGGAAAGACTCCCAATTAGGGCTCATGCACAGAAACGTGCCCCGTGCCCATGCTGCAGACTGCAAATTGCAGTCCGCAATGCACGGGCAACATTTGTTTACCCACCATTTGCAGATGTGATCCGCAAAATTCAGTCCGCACCTAAAAAAAAAATAGAACAAATAGAACATGTTCTATTTTTTAGCGGTGTGGAAGCACGGACTAAAATCCCACAGAAGCGCTTCTTAGTGCTTCCATGGGCTGCCGCATCGTTCCATATTTTGCAGATTGCAGACCCATTCAATTCAATGTGTCCACATCCATGATACGAAGTGCACACGGTTGGTGCCCATATATTGCGGACCTGCTGTTTGCAGGCTGCAATACTGGCACGGGCGACACACATTCGTCTGTATGAACCCCAAAGTCTGAATGGCATCAGAGAGAAGAGAATAGCCCTCACGAGGCTGGAAAATGTGAGAGCTGGTGATAGGAAGATGTAACGGTAGTAGAACAGTCAGAAGTTTACTTTTTCACATGGGTTATTTGATTCCTCAAGTTCCCCTGTCTAATTTTGCTCTGGAAAGCATAGAAAGCTCTTAGGGCTCATTCACATGACCATGTCCGCTTTTGCGGACCACAAATTGTGGATCCGCAAAACACGAAGACCAGCCCATAATAGAACTGTGTTATCTTTGTCCATAATGTCATATATTTTTGCAGATACCACGGAACGGACATACAGATGCAGACAGCACACAGTGTGCTGTCCGCATTTTTTGTGAAGCCATTGAAGTGAATGGTTCCGCATCCGAACCTGCAAAAAATGAGGATCGGATGCGGACCAAAAATACGTTTGTGTGCATGAGCCCTTAGTGTGAGTGAATATATAATAGAGGATGTCGTTTCTGCAGATTAGTAATCAGCACTCTATAGGTCTGCAGAACATTAACTCTCAATTTACCTATGTATAACATATACAGGATGGCCCATGAAAAAGTAACTTGTCTCCAGCGATAGTTTTCACGGAGCCATAGATTATAATGGGAGTGATGGATGCGTGAACATGGACAAAATACTCAAAACACGGACCCACGGACTGTGCTAAAACACTCATGTGTGAATACAAACATTAAAATGAATGGGGACGTGTGCTGTCCGTGCAGAACATGTACAGCACACTTCCGAAGGAACACTGACGTGTGAATGAGGCCTTAGGCCTCATGCACACGACCGTTGTTAGGTTCCGCATCCGAGCTGCCATTTTGGCGGCTCGGATGCGGACCCATTCACTTCAATGGGGCTGCAAAAGATGCGGACAGCACTCAGTGTTCTGTCCGCATCCGTGGCTCCGTTCCGCGGCCCCGCTAAAAAAATATAACATGTCCTATTCTTGTCCGCGCTTTGCGGACAAGAATAGGCATTTATATTGCCGGCGTCCGTTCCGTTCCGCAAATTGCGGAAGGCAACACGGGCGGCTTCCGTTTTTTGCGGATCCGCGGTTTGCGGACCGCAAAAAACGGCACGGCCATGTGCATGAGGCCTTAGGCTGAGTTCACATCACTGTCAGGAGAGCAGAAAAATAAAGAAAAAACTGATCTGTTATTTTGAGCATCAGTTATGATCAGTTTCTGTCAGTTCCATCAGAAATCTGTTATTTTTGATGGAGAAAAAGTCCTGCATGCAGGACTTTTTCTCCCTGGTCAAAAATAACTGATCTCTGACGGAACTGACAGAAACTGATCATAACTGATGCTCAAAAAAAGACATCAGTTATTTTTAGTGCAAACTGAGGCTACTTTCACACTAAAGTTTTTTCCTGGATCCGGGTTCAGCAAAAACGCTTCCTTTACTGATAATACAACCATCTGCATCTGTTATGAACGGATCCGGTTGTATTATCTTTAACATTCCCAAGACGGATCCGTCATGAACTCAATTAAAAGTCAATGGGGGACGGATCCATTTTCTATTGTGGCAGAGAAAACCCGTCCCCATTGCCTTGCATTGTGGGTCATGACGGATCCGTTTTGCCCCACATCCCAGGACGGAAAGCAAACCGCAGCATGCTGCGGTTTTCTCTCCGGTATGAGATTGGAACAGAATGCATTTTGGAGCATTCTGTTCTGTTCAGTTACGTTTTGTCCACATTGACAATGAATATGAACAAAACGGAAGCGTTTTTTTCCAGTATTGAGACCCTATGACAGATCTCAATACCGGAAAATATTAACGCTAGTGTGAAAGTAGCCTGAGGCTAACTGAGCATAACTGATGCTCAAAATAACTGATCCATTCTTTAGTTTTTTTTCTGTTCTTCTGACGGATCAAAAGAAAGGAAAGCTAAACGGTGGTGTGAACTGATAGTTTCACATCTCTGGCATTGTGATTCGACAGCCAGTTCCAACAGAATTTTGCCGGATAGTGGCCGGATCTCTGCCGGACCCCATTATAGTTAATGAGCCGGCGGGCACTCCGGTTGCATCTGGTTCCGGAGAATTCAGTCAGTCTGTTCTAAGCCGGAACAGCCTGTCAGAATTGCTGCCAGAGATGTGAAACCTAGCATTGTGATTAGAGATGAGCGAATTTCATATTTTGAAATTCGTTCACGCTTCGTTTGGTGGTAAAAGCAGAATTGCGTTATGGATTACGTTACCACAGACCATAACGCAATTCTATGACGGAATGCATAACGGAATGCCTTTAGAGGCACTCCGTTATTCATTCCATCATAACAGAAGTCTATGGGCTGCAAAACGGATCCGTCCCGTTTCCGTTTTGCAGGGGAGTCCTCTCCTGCATAATGGAAACTGGACGGATCCGTTAGGCAGGCCATAGGCTTCTATTCTGATGGAATGAATAACGGAGTGCCTCTAAAGGCATTCCGTTATGCATTCCATCATAGAATTGCGTTATGGTCTGTGGTAACGGAATCCATAACGCAATTCTGCTTTTACCACCAAACGAAGCGTAAACTAATTTCATAACATGAAATTCGCTCATCTCTAATTGTGATCTCTCTGGGGCCGGCATTGCCAGAAGCCACAGCTTTAAACTATAATGGGGATCAGTGGAGATCCAGCCGCAATTCAGCTAGACGCAAACCGCTGCGCGCATGCAGGACTTTTTTATCCGTCTAAAGTAATAGTTCTTAGATGGAAATGGCTAAAACAGATGCCAAATGTGCATAAATGAGCATAACGGATGCTTAAAATACAGGATCCGTTTTTTATTTTTATGTACTGACGGATCAGAAGAGTTTTAAGTGTCACTTACCAACTGATTTTGTGCATATTTTGGAGGCATTTGCACCTGTTGCAGCTAATTTGAGTTTTAAGACTAATTCAGAAGTTTTCAAACTTTTGCATTTATTTTCTGACCTATTTATGTAGATGTGCCTTATTTTGCCCCTGATTTAGTCGTAAAAACAGTTTAATTTCTACTGGCTTGGCGTACTTTTCTGCATCTGTTTTGAGTGGTGAATTGCGCCAAATTTTGCCTACTGTGATGGAGACGTGTGCCTAATTTCAGCTCACTTGCGCCACATTTTCATGCACATTAGACCAGTGTAAATGAATATTAACCTGTCTTACAAGAAAACATCCACTAGATGTCAGACTTCGTGAAAACTCAAATCCGACAGTATATTCTAACACAGAGGCGTTCCCATAGTGATGGGGACGCTTCTAGTTAGAATATACTACGAACTGTGTACATGACTGCCCCCTGCTGGCAGCACCCGATCTCTTACAGGGGGCTGTGATCCGCACAATTAACCCCTCAGGTGCTGTACCTGAGGTGTTAATTGTGCATATCATAGCCCCCTATAAGAGATCAGGGGCTGCCAGGCAGCAAGGGGCAGACCCCCCTCCCTCCCCAGTTTGAATATCATTGGTGGCCAGTGTGCGGCCCCCCCCCTTTGTAATATCATTGGTGGCCAGTGTGTGGCCTCCCCCGCCCCCCCCTATTGTAATATCATCGGTGGCCAGTGTGCGGCCCCCCCTCTATTGTATTAATATCATTGGTGGCCAGTGTGCGGCCTCCCCTCCCCCCCCCGATCATTGGTGGCAGCGGTGATTCCGATCAGAGTCCCAGTTTAATCGCTCTGGGGCTCCGATCGGTAACCATGGCAACCAGGACGCTACTGCAGGCCTGGTTGCCATGGTTACTTAGCAATATTACAATATTACAAGCATCATACTTACCTGCTGGCTGCTGCGATGTCTGTGTCCGACCGGGAGCTCCTCCTACTGGTAAGTGACAGGTCTGTGCGGTGCATTGCTTAATGATCTGTCACTTACTAGTAGGAGGAGCTCCCGGCCGGACACAGACAGCGCATTAGCCAGCAGGTAAGTATAATGCTTCTAATATTGTAATATTGCTAAGTAACCATGGCAACCAGGCCTGCAGTAGCATCCTGGTTGCCATGGTTACCGATCGGAGCCCCAGAGCGATTAAACTGGGACTCCGATCGGAATCTCCGCTGCCACCAATGATCGGGGGGGGGGGGAGAGGGGAGGCCGCACACTGGCCACCAATGATAATACAATAGAGGGGGGGAGGGGGGCTGACGGAGGCCGCACACTGGCCACCAATGAAATTACAATAGAGGGGGAGGGGGGCCGACGGAGGCTGCACACTGGCCACCAATGATATTACATTAGAGGGGGGGCGGGGAGGCCGCACACTGGCCACCAATGATATTCAAACTGGGGAGGGAGGGGGGTCTGCCCCCTGCTGCCTGGCAGCCCCTGATCTCTTACAGGGGGCTATGATATGTACAATTAACCCCTTCAGGTGCGGCACCTAAAGGGTTAATTGTGCTGATCACAGCCCCCTGTAAAAGATCGGGTGCTGCCAGGCAGCAGGGGGCAGTCATGTACACAGTTTGTAGTATATTCTAACTAGAAGCGTCCCCATTACTATGGGAACGCCTCTGTGTTAGAATATACTGTCGGATCTGAGTTTCACGATGTAACTCAAATCCGATGGTATATTCTAACATAGAGGCGTTCCCATGGTGATGGGGACGCTTCAAGTTAAAATATACCATATACCATCGGATTGGAGAAAACTCTGATCCTATGGTATATTAACTCCTGACTTTACATTGAAAGTCAATGGGGGATGGATCCATTTGAAATTGCACCATATTGTGTCAACGTCAAACAAATCTGTCCCCATTGACTTGCATTGTAATTCAGGACGGATCCGTTTGGCTCCGCACGGCCAGGTGGACACCAAAACGACTTTTTTTTCATGTCCGTGGATCCTCCAAAAATCAAGGAAGACCCACGGACGAAAAAACGGTCACGGACCAACGGAACCCCGTTTTGCGGACCGTGAAAAAATACGGTCGTGTGCATGAGGCCTTACAAAAAAAAAAAATTATTAACCCCTTAAAGACCGGGCCTATTTTTATTTTTCCATTCACATAGCTATATGAGGGCTTATTTTTGGTAGGGCAAGATGCATTTTTTTATGCCATCATTTAATTTACCATGTCTTGTGTTAGAAAACAGGAAAAAAATTCTTTGTGTGGCAAAATTGAAAAAAAAAACAGAATACATAGTAACATAGTTTATAAGGCCGAAAAAAGACATTTATCCATCCAGTTCGGCCTGTTATCCTGCAAGTTGATCCAGAGGAAGGCAAAAAAAAACTGTGAGGTAGAAGCCAATTTTCCCCACTTAAGGGGAAAAAATTCCTTCCCGACTCCAATCAGGCAATCAGAATGACTCCCTGGATCAATGACCCATCTCTAGTAGCTATAGCCTGAAATATTATTACACTCCAAAAATACATCCAGGCCCCTCTTGAACTCTGTTAGTGAACTCACCATCACCACCTCCTCAGGCAGAGTGGTTGAGTGCAGTAAAAAAAATAATCAAAAAGTCTTCTGTACCCTAAAATCATACCAATGGAAAAGGTCACCTCATGCTGCGCAAAAACAGTTGTTTTGGCCACGCCTAATGTTTTTGCTATCTTTTTTGCTATCGTTTCATTTCAAATCCATTGTGGTGGTGTATAGAGCCAAAAATGTTAGAATTGTGTCGATGTCCCAATATTTATGGATCTGACTGTATATACATCATTTGCCCCCTCACAGTAATAATGGCCAGATATGTGCCTTCTTCACAGCAGTAATGCTCACACGTGCCCCCTCACAGTAATAATGGCCAGATATGTGCCCTCTTCACAGCGGTAATGTTCACACATGCCCCTCACAGTGTTTGCATTTCTTTCTAGCAAAGCTACCTGGTTCTGGCCCGCAAAATTTATACCAAGTCTAGTGCGGCCCTCAGACAAAAAAATGGTTGGGCACCACTGTTCTACAGGATCATTAATAAATATATTGAAAAAAATATGCCCAATACTGACCCATATGGTACCCCACTAGTGACAATGACCCAATGTGAGTGTGCACCATTAGTAACCACCCTCTGTTTTCTATCACTGTGCCAGTTACTTACCCACATACAGACATTTTCTCCCAGTCCAAGCATTCCCATTTTATATACTAACCTTTTATGCGGTACAGTGTCAAATGCTTTGGAGAAGTCCAGATATACGACATCCATTGATTCGCCGCTTTGAAGTCTAGAACTTACCTCCTCATAGAAACTGAATAAATTAGTTTGACATGACCGATCCCTCATGAAGCCATGCTGATATGGCGTTATTTGCTTATTTTCATTGAGGCACTCCAAGATAGCATCTCTTAGAAAGCCTTCAAACATTTTACCCAAGACAGATGTTAAACTTAACGGCCTATAGTTTTTTGGGCTCTATTCCCTTTTTGAATATTGGCACCACATTTGCTATGAGCCAATCCTGTGGAACACTCCCTGTCAGTCCTTAAATATCATAAATAAGGGTCTGGCTATGACATTACTTAATTCTCTGTGTATGCCATCTGGTCCTGGCGATTTGTCTATTTTTTTTTTTTTTTTATAGCGTTTATTTAACACTTTTGCATTTAGTACAACAATCCCAAAGGGAAAACAATTCTTCATGACACAATCACTCCATAAGCAAGTCCATCATTAATATATTTCCTGACAGTAAAAGACATAAATGTGACTTTAATACAAAGCATCACTGTCATCACTAAAGTTCGTCTAAAACTCACTCAATCCTCATTCACACTCTCATACACACACTTGGGTAGTACAGTCTCCACCGCCGATAATCCTCAAGTCGTACCTTCAGCCTGGACCCATAGGCCCCAGATTTTGTCAAATCGATCAGGCACTCCCCTTGCTTCATATGTCAATTTGTACATCTGAAGGTCTTTATTTATAAGGTGCACCCATTGGTCCACTGTAGGACACTTGGGTGGTTTCCAGTTCAACAGTATATTCTTCCTCCCATAGAACATCAACAGTCGTAACAATATTCCATTGTATTTGGAAGGAGTCACCTCAGAAACTAACCCTAATATACATACTACCGGGCCACAAATCCCTGGGAGCCCCAACTTAATGTTAATAAAGTTGCATATTCCCTTCCAGTATACCTGCATTATCGGGCAGAGCCAAACCATATGAAAAAAGGAGCCCCTAGCCTCTCCACATCTGTCACATCCCGGATTCGGTATTTGTCGCATCTGATAAAGACGCATCGGGGTCAAGTACACTCTATGCATCCATTTAGCTTGAATGAGCTGATCCCTAGCACTTATAACAGATGTCCTCCACCTCAGACGCCACTCCTCCAAATGAGAATCTTCCAACTCCGGGATATCCTCTGACCATTTAACAAAAGATCGCCTAATAGGAGACTCTTGCATCTTAACAATTTCAGCATAAAAGGAAGAAATTGGTTTGTACGGGTGTTTCCTCCTGGCTACTGATTCTAGTGGACCGCACTCTAAGTTTAGGGTCAGGGATTTAAACTGTTTTTCACAGGCATGTCTCAATTGGAGGAAGCGGTAAAAGCTCGTCTGGGGCAGCAGGAACTCTGAACGCAGGCTCTCAAAAGAGCGGAAGATCCCTTCATGGAACAATTGTGTTAGATGCTTAAGGCCCTTCCTAGGCCAGAATTCAAAATCTAAAAGGTGTAAGAGCTCGGGAAGGTGCTTATTGCGCCACAGTGGGGTGTATGGGGACCAGGTATCACCTGCCTGATTCTCGGTATGTATCTCATAGAAACATAGAAACATAGAATGTGTCGGCAGATAAGAACCATTTGGCCCATCTAGTCTGCCCAATATATCTGAATACTATGGATAGCCACTGGCCCTATCTTATATGAAGGATAGCCATATGCCTATCCCATGCACGCTTAAACCCCTTCACTGTATTTGCAGCTACCACTTCTGCAGGAAGGCTATTCCATGCATCCACTACTCTCTCAGTAAAGTAATACTTCCTTATATTACTTTTAAACCTTTGCCCCTCTAATTTAAAACTGTGTCCTCTTGTGGTAGTTTTTCTTCTTTTAAATATGCTCTCCTCCTTTACCGAGTTGATTCCCTTTATGTATTTAAAAGTTTCTATCATATCCCCTCTGTCTCTTCTTTCTTCCAAGCTATACATGTTAAGGTCCTTTAACCTTTCCTGGTAAGTTTTATCCTGCAATCCATGTACTAGTTTAGTAGCTCTTCTCTGAACTCTCTCTAGAGTATCTATATCCTTCTGGAGATATGGCCTCCAGTACTGCGCACAATACTCCAAGTGAGGTCTCACCAGGCTTCTGTACAGCGGCATAAGCACTTCACTCTTTCTACTGCTTATACCTCTCCCTATACATCCAAGCATTCTGCTGGCATTTCGTGCTGCCCTGTTACATTGTCTTCCCACCTTTAAGTCTTCTGAAATAATTACTCCTAAATCCCTTTCCTCAGATACTGAGGTCAGGACTGTGTCAAATATTCTATATTCTGCCCTTGGGTTTTTACGCCCTAGGTGCATTATCTTGCACTTATCCACATTAAATTTCAGTTGCCAGAGTTCTGACCATTCTTCTAGTTTTCCTAAATCCTTTTCCATTTGGCGTTTCCCTCCAGGAACATCAACCCTGTTACATATCTTTGTGTCATCAGCAAAAAGACACACCTTCCCATCAAGGCCTTTTGCAATATCACTTATGAAGATATTAAACAAAATTGGTCCCAGTACAGATCCCTGTGGAACCCCACTGGTAACATGACCTTGTTTTGAATGTTCTCCATTGACTACAACCCTCTGTTGTCTGTCACTCAGCCACTGCCTAATCCACTCAACAATATGGGAGTCCATGCTCAATGACTGCAGTTTATTGATAAGTCTTCTATGTGGGACAGTGTCAAAAGCCTTACTAAAATCTAGATATGCGATGTCTACTGCACCTCCACCGTCTATTATTTTAGTCACCCAGTCAAAAAAATCTGTAAGATTTGTTTGACATGATCTCCCTGAAGTAAACCCATGTTGTTTTTCATCTTGCAATCCATGGGATTTTAGATGTTCCACAATCCTATCCTTTAATAGGGTTTCCATTAATTTGCCTACTATTAATGTCAGACTCACTGGTCTATAGTTGCTCGATTCCTCCCTACTACCTTTCTTGTGAATGGGCACGACATTTGCTAATTTCCAATCTTCCGGGACGACTCCTGTTACTAATGATTGGTTAAATAAATCTGTTAACGGTTTTGCCAGCTCACCACTAAGCTCTTTTAATAATTTTGGGTGTATCTCATCAGGCCCCTGTGACTTATTTGTCTTCACCTTAGACAGCAAACTTAGAACATCTTCCTCTGTAAAGATACATGCATCAAATGATTTATTAGTCATCCTTTCTAGTGGAGGTCCTTCTCTTTTTCTTTTGAAAAACTGAACAGAAGTATTCATTAAGGCAGTCGGCTAGCCCTTTATTCTCTTCTACATACCTTCCGTCCTTTGTTTTTAATTTAGTTATTCCTTGTTTTTAATTTCCTTTTTTCATTTATATATCTGAAGAATGTCTTATCCCCTTTTTTCATAGACTGAGCTAGTTTTTCTTCTGCCTGCGCTTTAGAAGTTCTTATAACTTGCTTGGCCTCTCTCTGCCTAATCTTGTAGATTTCCTTATCTTCATTGCTCTGTTTTTTTTTATAATTACAAAATGCTAGCTTTTTATTTTTAATGATTTGGGCCACTTCTGCTGAGTACCACAGTGGTCTCTTCCTTTTTTTGCTTTTACTGACAAGTCTAATGCAATTTTCTGTTGCCTTCAATAATGCACCTTTTAAGTAGTCCCATTTCTCCTGGACTCCATGTAATCCGTTCCAGTCTGATAAGGACTCATTTATGACTAATTTCATTTTTGAAAAGTCTGTTTTTCTAAAATCTAAACTTTTGTTTTTGTGTGGTGGGACTCTTTCACAGTTCTTATATTAAACCACACTGACTGGTGATCACTAGATCCCAAGGTTTCGCCTACAATGACATCATATACCGAATCCCCATTTGTGAATACCAAATCCAAAATGGCCTCCCTCCGGGTTGGCTCCTCAACCACTTGTTGTAGAGATAACCCCAGTAGGGAATTTAGAATATCTGTACTCCTGGTAGAACTTGCTATTTTGGTTTTCCAGTTTATATCTGGAAGATTGAAATCTCCCATAATGATAACTTCTCCTTTCATTGTCATTTTAGCTATTTCTTCAACTAGTAGATCATCTAGTTCTTTAACTTGACCAGGTGGTCTATATATCATCTCCACAAATCTTACCCAAGCCTCAATAACCGTCACCATAGTGTCCGTGTATTTCCCAGGGCCTATAACCCCACCGCCCCTATACACCAGATTTGTTAGTGCTTCATAGGACCCAACCAGCGCTGCCTCCAATACCACCGCTGGGTTATTGGCATCCGCCCTAATCCACCAAGATGCATACATTAAGCGAGTTGCTATATAATAAATATACATATCTGGGAGTTGCAAACCTCCTTGTACATAAGAGGCCTTCAATGTCTTTCTTGCTAGTCTTGGGGTCTGATGGTGCCACAGGAAACGGGACATGGTTCTATCTAAGGCGTCGAAATGGGACTTAGGGATCCTCACCGGAGCTGCTCTGTATACATACAAAAGTTTAGGTAACAACACCATTTTAACGATGTTGATTCTGCCAACTAGGGTCAAAGGAAGATTTTCCCAGGCCTCCAACTTACGTGGGACATATTCCATGGTGGGTCTCAGATTCAATTGACAGAATTGTCGAGGGTCCCTATGAATATAAATACCCAAGTAAAGAAAGCTGTCCACTACTCTCAGGGGAGACACAGGGGAGATATCTATGGCCTCTTCCACGTCTACTGTACATAAACTGGATTTGGCCCAGTTTACCCACAATCCTGAGTACCTACCATATCTATTTACCACATCTAGCAGGGCTTCTAAGGAAGGGCCAGGATCTGCCAAATACACTAACAGGTCATCCGCATAAAGTGACACCTTCTCCTGAATCCCCGCTATCGTCCATCCTTCTATCAGAGAACTATTATTAATCAACTGAGTTAGGGGTTCCATTATTAGGGCAAACAGCAATGGGGAGAGAGGACACCCCTGTCTGGTACCTCTATACAGCCTAAAGGGGCGGGAAATAACACCATTCACTCTAATGCGTGCCGTAGGCCCCTGATATAACAGTTGGACCCACTTGATAAAAGAAGGAGGGAATTTAAGGCGAAGCATTGTTTCCCAAATGAAGTGCCACTCTACCGAGTCAAAGGCTTTCTCATTATCGAGAGATGCCAAGACCCTTGAACCCGCGTTGTCATGTCTAACTTGCAAGTTTGTAAATAATCTCCTGAGGTTTATATCAGTTGTCTTTCCGGGCATAAAACCAGATTGGTCTGGGTCGATAATGGACAGGACTACCCCACCAAATCGCTTGGCCAGGACTTTGGCTAAGATTTTCGCGTCCGTATTTAGTAGGGAGATTGGCCTGTACGATGCACACTGATCCGGGGGCTTCCCAACCTTGTGAATCACCACAATGGTAGCCTCCCCAAAGGAGGAAGGCAACCTTTCGGACTCATAAGCGTAGTTAAGATGCTTAAGCAGACGTGCAGATTGCAAATTGACATGCAACCTGTACCATTCAATCGGGAAGCCATCCGGACCAGGTGACTTCCCAGGCGCCATATCTTCAATTGCAGCCTTGATCTCCCCTTCATCAATAGATCTCTCTAAATACTTACTATCAGCCCCAGCTAAAGGTGTAAGGGGGATGGATTGAAGGAATGAACGGATCTCATCTGGAGTCGAGCTGGATTTAGAACTGTATAGGTCAGTATAGAACTGAACAAACTGTTCACAGATATCTCCCAGCCGATATACCTTTAAGCCATCCCCACAGGTAATGTGTGGGACTACCGTCTGTGGTACCTCAGTTCTAGCTAGGAAAGCTAAGACACTCCCATTTTTGTCTCCATCTGCAAAGACTAGGCGCCGCTGGAATAGTAACTTCTGGATCAAGGTACCACGCAATACAACTTTAAAGGCCTCCCACTCCACCAGAGGGTTGGTAGAGCCCTCATTGAGTTCCCAGTAATCCTTCATACCCTGTTGTGCAGCCCAAACCACTGGTAGGACCTCCAGCCATTTGCTATTGAGCCTCCATATCCTTTCAGTAGGCACAAGGGGCTGTCTCAGAAGTACCATTAAGGGGGCATGGTCAGAGATGCCTCTCGGTAAATATTCAGCTGCTGCCAGAGAAGGTAACAAATCCCTACTAAGGAATACTAAATCAATCTGGGAGAGCGCTGCATAAGAAGCAGAATAGCAAGAGTATTGCCGAACTCCAGGATGCATATATCTCCAGCCCTCTGTTAGAGCAAATACCTCTGCCCAGGAATTCAGCGTATCATTATGTGGACCACCAGGGCGAAGCCTATCCATCGACCGGTCTAGAACCGCATTGTAATCCCCAAGCACAATCAGAGGCACCGGGGGCATTGACGCAACTCGTTTCATAATTTCATCTAATATCTCCCTCTGGAAAGGGGGGGGGGGACATAGACCCCTATCACAAGGTAATCAATGCCTCTGATTGCAGCGTGAAGGATCACAAAACGTCCCATCATATCTGTTTGCACAGAGTAAGATCGGAAGGGAAGGGACTTCGCCACCAGAATTGATACACCTCTCGCCCTGGAATTATACACAGCATGGTAAGCCGCTCCCACCCAAGGTTTCCTCAGTGCCAGGAGTTGCTGCCCCTGCAGATGTGTCTCCTGCAATATCAGTATATCAGGGTTATGGTTCCTTACAAAATTGAAGACAAGGGATCTTTTAATTTTGTCATTTAGACCCCTGACATTCCAGGAGACAAACCGACAGACCGTCATTATGGCGAAATGGCAAAACTATAACCCACGAGGCTACTGCACCACCCAAGCCATACACTCACACAATCATACCAACTCATCAAAAATACAGAAAAAACATCCCAATATGCCCAGAACAACAGGCAATGCCCCCCCACCCTGCCCAGATAGCCCCAACATATCCAAGCCTAGATATCCCATACTCAATCTTCTCTCTAATAGATAAGGACGGGAGACCCGTTCTACAACCCACCACTCTAGGTAAACCACAGAACTGAACCTAGGTAGTAGGCCAACTTAATCTTGGCACATTCAGCTCCACTCTATAATGTGACCATCCTAAACATAGGTTGAGACTCTCAATACACAAGTCCCAATATACTCAGCCCCTGCGGTCGAGCCAGTCAGATGCCTCTTCTGGGGTAGAGAAAAATTTCACCAGCTCTCCATCTTGGACTCTGAGCCGTGCTGGATACATCATGGCGTAAATAAGACCTTTCTCCCGCAATCGAGCTCTTACTGCCGTGAATTGTCTACGTTGTTTCTGGACCTCTGAAGAAAAGTCCGGGTAGAAGGAGATTCGGGTGTTGTCAAAATGAATGTCCTTCAGACGACGGGCCGCCGCCAGTACAGCATCACGATCCCTATAATTTAGAACTTTGAAGATGAAGATTTGTCTATTTTAATTTTTTAAGACGCCGCTGTACTTCTTCCTAGGTCAGACAGGGCACTTTTAATGGGGACTTTACTTTTACATTCTGCACTTCAACTGACAGTTTATTTTCCTTGGTGAATACAGTGGAGAAAAAAATATTTAATACCTTTGCTTTCTCCTCATCGCTCTCTGCAACTCCCCCCTCATTACTCTGTAGAGGGCCGACACCTTCAGATTTTTTATTTTTACCATTTATATAATTGATGAACATTTTAGGGTTAGTTTTGCTCTCTTTGGCAATTAATCTCTCGGTCTTTAGTTTGGCTTCCTCGCTACCCTCCTGTTTTAGAGATTTAAATGCTTTCTTTTTGTCATTTATTGCTTTCTTTACAGTTCTATTTATCCACATAGTTTTTTTTCTTGTTCCTTAACCTTTTATTCCCATAAGGTATGCACCTCTCACAATTAGATTTTAGGATGCTTTAAAAAATATCCAATTTTGTGGCTGTATTTTTTATTTTTAGGACTTTGTCCCAGTTAGTTAGGCCTATGGCCTCTCTTAGTTGGCTAAATTTAGTTTTTTTGACGTTTGGTATTTTTGTTCCTCCCTGAAGAAACACTCTTTTGAATGACAATTGGAAGGTTATTACTTTATGGTCACTATTTTCCAGGTATTCCCCAACCTGCACATCTGTTGTTCTGTCAGGTCTATTGTAAGTCCAGTGTAGCCGTCCCTCTAGTCGGGTCCTGAACCAGTTGGTTATTGGTTATTGCCAAGAACCTGTTTTCTTTATGAGATATACAGGTTTCAGTTTCCCAGTCTATATCTCGGTAGTTGAAGTTCCCCATAATAACGACCTCATTATGATCTGCCGCTTTGTCTTTTTCGTTTAGTAGTAGATTTTCTGTGGACTCTGGTATATTAGGTGGCTTAGAATAAACTCCTATTAGTATTTTATTATTGTTTTTTCCTCCATGAATTTCTACCCACAGTGACTCCACATGTTCATGTCCCTCACTTATATCTTCTCGGACTGTGTGCTTTAGACAGGACTTTACATAAAGGCAGACCCCTCCCCCTCTCCGGTTTTGGCGATCCTTTCTAAACAGACTGTAACCCTGTACATTAACCGCCCAGTTATAGCGATCATCCAGCCATGTCTCAGTTATTCCCACTATGTCATAGTCCTCCTCACACATCATTAATTCCCGTTCCCCAGTTTTATTAGTCAGGTTTCTGGCATTAGTATACAATTAAGAGGTTTATGTATATTTTTTACCCTACACCTTTCCTTCTGAACTGTTCTAGTCCCTCCTTCCATTCCTCCCCCAGTCCCACTACCTTGCCCCCGGTCTCTATCTGCACTATCTTCCCCTTCTATAGTGTAATTACCCTCCCCCCCAGTCCCTAGTTTAAACACTCCTCCAACCTTCTAGCCATCTTCTCCCCAGCACAGCTGCCCATTCCCCATTGAGGTGCAGCCCATCCCTACGATAGAGCCTGTTGCCGAAGTCGGACCGGTTCTCCAGGAACCCAAACCCTTCCTTCCTACACCAGTGCTTGAGCCACTTGTTAACAACGTGCACTATGCACTAAAAATGATATGACGTTCTTATTCTACGGCTCAATGCGAATGCGGCAAAACCAAACTTGAACATTTTGTTTTTGTTTTACTACTTAAAAAAATAAAAATAAAAACCTTTTGAAAAATCAAAATTTTCTTTGCATCGCTTTATTCTGACATCCATAACTACAGAGCTGTATAAGGGCTTGTTTTTTGCGTAACGAACTGTAGTTTTTATTGATACCATTTTTGTAGTATATACAATGTTTTGATCACAATTATTCAATTTTTTTGGGGGCACAAAATGACAAAAAAAATGGCAAATCGCGTGTTTTTCATTTTACGTCGTTCACCGCACAGAATTTTATTTTATATTTTAATAGTTAAGACATTTTCGGATGCGGTGATACCTAATATGTTTATGTATTTTTATATGTAAAATTGGGAAAGGGGGGTGATTCAAACTTTTAATATATTGTTTATTTTACTTTTTTTTAAAACATTTTTTACTTTTTTTTTAATAACTATTAGCCCCCCATAGGGGCCTCGTACATGGGATCTTTTGATCCCCTCTCCTATTCACCCTAATAGAGATCTATTAGGGTGAATAGGACTTTTACTCCCTCCATTCTGAGCTATGCCTCGTGCACAGCTCAGCATGGAGAATGCAATGGCAGGCCTGGATCGCTTCAGAAGTGTCCAGGCTGCCATGGCAACCGATCAGAGCCCGGCAATTTCACTGCGGGGGCATCCCTCTGCCTTAACTCACAGGTGCCGCGATCAGCGTTGATCACTGCACCTGAGGGGTTAAATGACGGGCGCACCGCGATCGCCGCTCCCTAGCAGTGCTGCCTCGTGCCGGCTGTATGAAACAGCCGACACACGGCACGTATGGAGCAGGGTCACTGCAGAGGCCCGCTCCATACACCCATGGGCGCATAACGCCGTATATATGGGTTAAGGGATAATAATAAATGAAGGTCAAATTGAAGACTGGCGTTTCCAACATGCCTGGTATTTTTCACTCTAAAAAGAGGCGAGCTTGATAAATGTGTCTCTGACTGCTGAGAACTGGAGGGGAGGGCGGGGTGTCAGGTGCGTTCTACCTGTGCAGTAAAGATAATTAAAGCTGTCCTTGAATGTTCTGGAAATGGGTGTTGAGTATATGAGTTAAATGCAGGAAGTCATCAGTAATCTGCTTCAGGCCCCATACACACAACTATATGTATTTTGTGGTCTGCAAATTGCGGATCACCAAAATACAGATACCGTTCTTGTTGCGTCTGCATTTTTTGCGGACCCATTTACTTCAATGGATCCATGGTCTGCATTTTGCTGCCATATATAGGACATGTTCTATCTTTTTGCAGAACTGACATACGGATGCGGAAAGTGCGTGGACAGCTGGCAGCTTTCTCTATATGAGGACAGGGCTTATTGACTGGAATTTTGGCTTTCCTGCTGCATGGCTATCAATAAGTGCAGCTGCAATTTTCATGCAGGTGTTTGTCCACTTGTTTCCTCCTAGCATCGGGGCATGGTATCCCTCACCTCCCCACCCCATCTGGTCATAATGTCAGACTTAGGCCTCTTGCATGCGAACTTATTTTCTTTCCGTGTCCGTTCCGTTTTTTTTGCAGACCGTATGTGGAACCATTCACTCCAATGGGTCCGCTAAAAAAAAGGAAGTTACTCCGTGTGCATTCCGTTTCTGTATGTCTGTATTTCCGTCCCGCAAAAAAATACAACATGTCCTATTATTTTCTGCATTACGGACAAGGATAGTACTGTTCTATGAAGGGCCAGCTGTTCCGTTCCGCAAAATACAGAATGCACACGGATGTCAGCTGTATTTTTTGCGGATCAGTTTTTTGCTAAACGCAAAATACATACGGTCGTGTGCAAGAGGTCTTACATTCAGATACCGTGAGCCTGCGTTCAAGAAATGGACATCCCGGTCGTTCCATCTGAGATGGCAGAGCTACCTGAAGAGTAGTCCATGTGGTCGGCAGACAGAATGTCATTTCAAGAAGTGCCAGATATCACCTGTCACGTGCCCGGAGGACAGAGCGGTGTTCGTACACATAATTTAAAACCGACTTGTATGGGGGCGTTGCGTCAATCTTGTGTGCAGATTTAAACTGAAACCTGAAATTCCTCACATCTACATTCTGATCCTATCAATAGCTTTGAATTAGAGAAGCAGGAAGGAATTAAAGGCAAAGAACTTATTTTATCCTGTCTCAGTATCATCCATTTAGGAATGACTGATGGAGAGAAATGAATAAGACCCGGGTTATATAGCACAGAGCTATTATAGCAGCAACTATATACCCATAACTGCCAAGATATAGCAGAGACTCCTGCGTAGAAAGGAAGATATACATTCAGGCTGGGTTACTTTGGGGTGGCCCCAACCCGCAGTGACCAGTCGCCACGCTAAGGCCTCTTTCACACGGGCTTTGCGGATTGGGGCTGGATGCATTCAGGGAAAATGGTGCGATTTTGACACTAAAACAAGTCAGTTTTCACTGCGTTTGCATTCCATGTTAGCGTTTTTTCCGCGCGGGTGCAAAACATTGTAATTCATTTTGCACGCGCGTAAAAAAAATCGGCATGTTTGGTACCCGGACTTCTTCACAGAAGTTCGGGTTTGGGTTAGGTGTTGTGTATATTGTATTATTTATACAGAATGCATAGTACAATAGGGCTGGAGGGGTTAAAAATAAATAAATAATTTAACTCACCTTAATCCACTTGTTCGCGCAGCTGGCATCTCTTCTGTCTTCTTCTTTGAGGAATAGGACCTTTGATGACGTCACTACGCTCATCACGTGGTCCGTCACATGATCCATCACCGTAGTGACGTCATCAAAGGTCCTATTCCTCAAAGAAAAAGACAGAAGAGATGCCGGCTGTGCGAACAAGTGGATTAAGGTTAGTTAAAAAAAAAAAAATATATATATATATATATATATATATTTTTAACCCTTCCAGCCCTATTGTACTATGCATTCTGTATTCAGAATGCTATTTTTTTCCCTTATAACCGTGTTATAAGGGAAAATAATAAAGATCGGGTCCCCATCTCAATTGTCTCCTAGCAACCGTGTGTGAAAATCGCACCGCATCCGCACTTGCTTGCGGATGCCTGCGATTTTCACGCAGCCCCATTCACTTCTATGGCGCCTGCATTGCGTGAAAAACGCAGAATATAGAACATGCTGGGATTTTCACGCAACGCACAAGTGATGCGTGAAAATCATCGCTCGTGTGCACAGCCCCATAGAAATAAATGGGTCCGGATTCAGTGCGGGTGCAATGCGTTCACGTCACGCATTGCACCCGCGCGGAATACTCACTCGTGTGAAAGAGGCCTAACTTGCTGAGATGGATACCTTCAAATTTGTGCAGCCATTGGGCACCACGGGTGGGCAAGGTTACGCCCTTCCCATTGCAGCTGCCCTGTGAAAACCCAACCTGGTTAGAATTTTGCTCTAACACAGGAGAAGTGCATTATTACAGACTTGCCTTCCAATATAGCAGGCTGATATAAACTAGATCACATTTTAACCTTAAAGGGATTTTCGACTTTGCATCAACATCCTTTAAAATAATGATTTATGAAGGCAGCTGTAATTTTGTAATGTATTTATTTTACCTTTATTGCTCCTATCTTCCGTTGTGGGCTGTAGTCACATCACCATGTGCATGTCTTTTTTTATTTCCTGTGATGTTATGCCCATGGGCGTGTCAGTGACTACTATGTAACTAGCTGTGTGGGAGGAGCTATAAACTAGCTGGACACTGTTAGGGGCGGTGCTGGGCCATGGCCAGAGAAAGGGAAGTGCATCATGGGTTTCGTTGGATACAGACACAGGAAGTGCTACATACAGGATGGAAACAACCAGAGGGATTTGGCTACATGGTGAAAAGGGTCATGAGGTAAACAAACTCCATGAACATATGCGCCACATAGTGGACTGGATTGTATCTGAGAAGCTGCTCTGTTACATCCCCTAGATCCGGATCACCATACTAGTTTAGGGAGGGCTGAATGTGGCCAACCTCTTCCTCCTATAGGTCAGCTACTGTTAACTGAGAGCAATCCAGATTGGGTTAGGGAGAAGCTGGATTTGACAGAGGTCCTTCCTTGAGGGTCGCTCTCTTGTTATCTAATATCACACACCATGCTAGGTCATGAGGAGCTAGATATGGCAGAGGCAAGATGGGGCAGTAGACATGTTTTGTTTTGAATATACTCTGTGTGCATACCGCCCAACTTTTAGGCACACTATCTGCGGTTGTTTTACGCTAGGCCACACCTCAAACTCCACCCAGTATCTATCTATACATGCCCAAATCCAGCCCAGTCCCCTTTGTGCCCCTACACAATATAAAGCCACCTTAGTGCCCCCTTCATATTAGTTATGCCCCATTAGTGCTGCTACACAGTAGTTTTGTCTCTTTAGTGCCCCCACACATCAGTTCTGTGTATATACCTTATATACACATATATCATTATCTATGCTACTGACAGATTTACAAATATACACTGCTATATACGGTAGCTATAAAAAATTCTTTCAGGGAGATACTAAGTTGAGTAGAGACTGCACCCACATCCATATGGCCAGCTGATGTTTAAGGCAGGAGTATGACACTGGGGTGTCCTATAGTGCAGGCGGTGCCAAGGTGACATTGGTGGTGTGGGCTCCCCTACTCCTCCAGGCCTGGTTGAGGTCACCACCCCTGGGACTGCAATTGTTCCGCCCCAGCTGGGTCACTAAAAGTGATTTACACCATTATAGTATCTGTTGAAGGTTAAGGAGGAGTTTGATATGGTAGAGGTCTTTCCCCCACAGATCAGCTGCTGTTATCTGAGATCACACCGTATTGGTTTAGAGAAGAACTAGATGTGGCAGAGCTCCAATCCCATGGGCTAGTTGTCAGTGTCAGACCTGATGACTGTGCCCACCAGTAATAATTCCTTCTGGCGAGCCCACCCCTGCACATATACATCCAAACATTACCTGCTCACACAGCAGAAGAAAGCAAGACGCTACAAGATTACGGATTATAGAGGTCTCTGCAGCGACTTTAAAGGGGTTGTCCGAGTTATGGAAAAAAAAGATATGGCACTGTAAATCTGATGATCAGCGATATATAACTAAGCTAAGCAAGTTTTAGGCAAAAAAAATCTCTATTTCCTCATTTTCCTGGTTCTCTTCTGGCACTTTGTTTACTTGCAATAAAAAACAATCTCTGTCCCCCCCCCCCCCCCCCCCCCCCCCCCCCCCCCCCCCCCCCCCCCCCCCCCCCCCCCCCCCCCCCCGCTCTGCAAATGGAGTGAATACAAGAGCTGCCCTGAGTGACATGTCTGTCTGCTGGGAGACTCTGCAGCATGCTGTATGTGTAGTACTACAAGTCCCAGCTGTATAATGACACTGCTAAGGGAGTGAATACAAGAGCTGCCCTGAGTGACATGTCTGCCTGCTGGGAGACTCAGCAGCATGTTGTATGTGTAGTACTACAAGTCCCAGCTGTATAATGACACTGCTAAGGGAGTGAATACAAGAGCTGCCCTGAGTGACATGTCTGCCTGCTGGGAGACTCTGCAGCATGTTGTATGATGTAGAACTACAAGTCCCAGCTGTATAATGACACTGCTAAGGGAGTGAATAAATGAGCTGCCCTGAGTGACATGTCTGCCTGCTGGGAGACTCGAGCAGCATGTTGTATGTGTAGACTACAAGTCCCAGCTGTATAATGACACTGCTAAGGGAGTGAATACAAGTGCTGCCCTGAGTGACATGTCTGCCTGCTGGGAGACTCTGCAGCATGTTGTATGTGTAGAACTACAAGTCCCATCTATATAATGACACTGCTAAGTGAGTGAATACAAGAGCTGCCCTGAGTGACATGTCTGCCTGCTGGGAGACTCTGCAGCATGTTGTATGTGTAGTACTACAAGTCCCAGCTGTACAATGACACTGCTAAGGGAGTGAATACAAGAGCTGCCCTGAGTGACATGTCTGCCTGCTGGGAGACTCTGCAGCATGTTGTATGTGTAGGACTACAAGTCCCAGCTGTATAATGACACTGCTAAGGGAGTGGATACAAGAGCTGCCCTGAGTGACATGTCTGCCTGCTGGGAGACTCTGCAGCATGTTGTATGTGTAGGACTACAAGTCCCATCTGTATAATGACACTGCTAAGGGAGTGGATACAAGAGCTACCCTGAGTGACATGTCTGCCTGCTGGGAGACTCTGCAGCATGTTGTATGTGTAGAACTACAAGTCCCAGCTGTATAATGACACTGCTAAGGGAGTGAATACAAGTGCTGCCCTGAGTGACTTGTCTGCCTGCTGGGAGAGACTGCAGCATGTTGTATGTGTAGAACTACAAGTACCAGCTGTATAATGACACTGCTAAGAGAGTAAATACAAGTGCTGCCCTGAGTGACTTGTCTGCCTGCTGGGAGAGACTGCAGCATGTTGTATGTGTAGAACTACAAGTACCAGCTGTATAATGACACTGCTAAGAGAGTAAATACAAGTGCTGCCCTGAGTGACTTGTCTGCCTGCTGGGAGACTCTGCAGCATGTTGTATGTGTAGGACTACAAGTCCCAGCTGTATAATGACACTGCTAATACACACAGGATCTTCCCTCTACCTGCAATGTTCTGCAGTGCCCAGCATTTGTCTCCTCACTGCCTGCAGCTACACAGTAAACACTTCAGCCATGAGTCTGTGCAGCTGAAGGGGTTAAGAATCCTGGGAGAGAGCAATAAGCAGCAGCCGGCAGTGCAGGGGGGCGTGGCCAGCACAGTGATGTCTGGTGTACAGATCTCTCAGGCTTGTGCACCAACATTATCAGAGCAGGGAGAGAAGGTGACATCACAGGTCATGTGACCCTCAATGAAATCTGAGAAACAGCCACTGCAGAAAAGTGAGTTAATTAGAAAGCTGTTACATTTGCCTAGTAAGGAACATAGAAAGAATAAAAAAAAATAACTCTGACAACCCCTTTAAGAAGCCAGGTCCCTAGGAAATGAGGATACTGTCTGGCTGCCTCCATATCTATAAGTCATCTCAGCCACCTGATGCATCTGTAGTAATAAACTGGGAGGTTTGTTAAATAATCTACTCATTTTTCATATGAACATAGGTTGGTTGGGATGCTGTCTGCCTGCTATCTATATGTAGTGCTTTCACTTTGCTGTGCCATGTGCCAATTGTGAAAGGGGTGAGGGAATAGGGGCCCACCTTCCTCAAGGGCACACCATAGAGATTCACTTGTATACCTGTGGGCCAGTCCGAGCCTGCTAGTGGTACACTCCCATTGCACACTGCTTGTACCTCATTCTCTTTGGCCATAGTCAGTATTAATTCACTGTACAGAACCAGCGCAATCATTTGCCGTTAGGCATATCATTAACTCCTTCTCTCCCCATTTTACGGCCAAGCTGTGCTCAGTTGTTTTGTAGTGTGACTAGGCAGAGCCGACTGCATTCAGCTGATATGGGAAGTAGGATTTTCATGACTCATTTTAGGACACTGGGGTTTGTGGGGGGCCACCCCACAAGACTGTGTCCTGCCCAAATATAGGCACTTCAGTTCTGTGTACACTACTTCATCCATTAGCTGTGATCTACAGTATATCAGGTTTTTCCACAGCCTGAGCTCTACTTTTCCTCTATAATATCTGCAGACTTGTGTATCCTCCATATAACTACAAAGGGACGGCTGAAGGTAAGGTATCTCCAGATCTGGTGTATCTACTATGGGATTTCTGAGGTGCAACTTGAGGTATAGTATCTCCATTCTGGTGTATCCTTCATGTGACTACAGAGGAGTAGCCGAGGATATAGTATCTCGAGACCTAGTGTATCCTCTATGTGATCTCTGAGGGGTGGACAGGCATATAGTATCTCCAGACAAGGTGTATCCTCCGTGTGACTACAGAGGAGTAGTCAAGAATATAGTATCTCCAGGGGTAGTGTATCCTCCGTGTGACTACAGAGGAGTAGTGATATAGTATCTTCAGACTAGTGTATTCTTCTATGTGACTACAGAGAAGTTGTGTGGATATCTACGGTAGTATCTTCAGACCTAGTGTATCCTCTATGTGATCACTGAGGAGTGACCAGGGATATAGTATCTCCAAATTTTCAGTTATTTTTCCTGGTGTCCTGAAGTAAAATATCTGATTATCATTATATTTCTGCTAAAAGCATTATGTACTCCATAAGAGATTGTTGTGGGCGCTCGTGTAGTCTTGGCCTTAACCACCTGGGAGTGGCCACTGTAGTGTGGGGTATGGGCAGATTTATAGAGCAGCACACGGTACATTTAATCTTGTATTGTTTTATAGCATATGGTTCATGTCACTCGTACTCCACCTGCGGTTCCTCTTCCCTCATGACCTGCATAATATTATTGTTCTAACTGGTGCATAATACAAAATTCAGCCAACCCCGACTATCACCAATTTGAGCTTGATAAGAATCCCATTTGGTGCCCTGATGTTGGGGGAGAAGTGTGGCTGTAAATTGGAATGAAAATTAATCTCGAAGGTGTTGGATTGGGATATGGCCAGGGCTCAGTTAAGCTATTCAAGTACCTCCACAGCCAGGGGCGGATTGGCCATAGACCTTACAGGGAAATTTCCCGGTGGGCCAATGCCCAGGGGGCCACCAGAGCCCTTCTCTTGGCCGTCCAGTGGAAGTTTTTGGGGATATATTTTGTGCTGCTGGGGCAGTATTTTATGATGGACTGTGGTATTTGGCTCTGTTGGGGTGGTATAATGTGCCACAATATGGTATTGTTGGCCGTGCCTTCCATCAATTTGGTTTCCAACTACAAAACAGGACCACTTTTTAGTATTTTTTCCAGGGCCACTTTAAGTACCCAGTCCACCCCTGTCCACAGCAGATTTGTCACTGCATGCTGTTGCCATTTTGGAGATACTCAGTTGTCCAGCTATCACAGTTTGGTCCTTGTCAAAGTTATTTAGGTTCTTGTGTTTGCCTATTTTTCTTGCTTCTAAATACATCAGCTTCAAGAACTCAATGCTCACTTAGGGTGCTGACACACTGCGCAGTTGCAATGCTGTTGAATACTGAATGCAGTTGATGGCATACAGTTACTGCATCAACAAATGTACATTCACAAAGCAGTTAAAGAAGTTAGGCAGTCTATCAGCCTAATTAGACACTGGTATTTATCATAGCCGAAATCATCTAAATGATTTAATAATTAATTGTAGATGGCTAAATTCTTTAACTGCAATGTGAATGCATCACAACTGCACCATGTGGCAGCACCCTAAATTCAGTTTTTTTTTTTATGTAATCTTTGAAGCCATAATAAAGACGTGGATGATAAAAGGAGAGAAAGTGGCCATAAAGTGGTGGAAATTATAGCTGAAGTCTAGCATAGACTTCAGTTTCCGGAGCACGGCAGGGCAGAAATGCACCTAATTTGTTAAGAAGCATCTGCTTCTTAATACATTAGGCACATCTCACGCCAGCGCAGGGAGGTCAAGACTTGCGTATGGATGCACCATTCTTGATTAAATATACCCATGGTATTCATCTTTTTGAATCCATTCCTGGTTTTTAGCATCCAAAAACGGCATTCGAAAACCTGAACCTGTTTAAGCACCCTTAGGGCTCATGCACACGACCGTTGTTTTAGTCCACATCTGATCCCCATTTTTTGAGATCGCATGGGAAGGGTAGGATTGTTCTATAATGGGCCAGACGTTCCGTTCTGCAAAATGCAGAATGCACATGGCCGGTATTTTCAATTTGCAGACCCAAAACAACGGCTACGGCCATGTGCATAAGCCCTTAAAGGGATTCTGTCACCAGGATTTACCCTATAAAGATATTTATATGAGCCCAGCACAGCCTACCAGTTAATTTATTCACTGCACTTGCCCTGACGTCATTCCTTCCAAGCGCCGTAATCTCGCGCAGGCGCAGTGTACACAGTAGTCTGCGCCCGTGCGGACTACTGGCACAGGCTTCGTCGATCCAACTAAGCATGATCCGGCTCCCTGCGCACGCGAGATTACAGCGCTTGAAAGGAATGACGTCAGGGCAAGTGCAGTGAATAAATTAACTGGTAGGCTGTGCTGGGCTCCGTAACGATGGGCGCGGCTGGGCTCCAACAGATCGTGGGACAACCCCTTGGGCTCCTTAGCAAGGTAATTTACATAGCAATAAAATCGCTTTTTGTTTTAAAATTATTTTTATTAAGATGCCACAGTTTCATTAGAGACAAAATAAAAGCAACTTAAAACAATGACATATAGCATCCTTTTTTGATACAATTGATAATATCGCAAAAAGCCTAGACTGTTCACTCTAAGAACTACAAATTCGTAGTGTTGAAGGTTTTTTCGTCAGATATAGTAAGCCCAGGTACAATTAGAAGGTGGGGAGTAAAGGAGGGAGGAAGGAGAGGCTGAGGGGAAGAAGGGACGAGGGGAAATCTTAGGTGTACTGCATGTACAATTACCGTCTGTGGTCTCGCCGAAGCAGGAAAGTGTAACGCACCTAGTTGATCAGTTAGGATCTCAACTGCGGAAGCAATGGACATGCACTATTATCCCACTGCCCTTGTTCTTGGCTGTGGGATTCGCGGTTACTCAGTATGTACCCCAGGCGTCTCTCTCAGTCTTGGGCGGAGAGTTTGGGGTAACAAAATCATTTACCGCTATCCATCTATTTAGTATTACTGCTGGAGAGGAAGGTCTCCCAGTATTATAGGAGTCACAAGTTAGTATAAGCTTGTGCACAGTTCAGAGTTAGTATCTAGTATGCAATAGGTTCAGGGTTAGTATATAGCATGTCCTCAGTTTAGTATATTGTATGCCATAGGTTCAGAGCATGTCCACAGTTTAGTATATAGTATGCAGTAGGTTCAGAACATGTCCACAGTTTAGTATATAGTATGCAGCAGGTTCAGAGCATGTCCACAGTTTAGTAAATAGTATGCAGTAGGTTCAGAGTTAGTATAGCATGTCCACAGTTTAGTATATAGTATGCAGTAGGTTCAGAGCATGTCCACAGTTTTGTATATAGTATGCAGTAGGTTCAGAGTTAGTATAGCATGTCCACAGTTTAGTATATGTATGCAGTAGGTTCAGAGTTAGTATAGCATGTCCACAGTTTAGTATATAGTATGCAGTAGGTTCAGAGTTAGTATAGCATGTCCACAGTTTAGTATATAGTATGCAGTAGGTTCAGAGTTAGTATAGCATGTCCACAGTTTAGTATATAGTATGCAGTAGGTTCAGAGCATGTCCACAGTTTAGTAAATAGTATGCAGTAGGTTCAGAGTTAGTATAGCATGTCCACAGTTTTAGTATATAGTATGCAGTAGGTTCAGAGCCATGTCCACAGTTTAGTATATAGTATGCAGTAGGTTCAGAGTTGGTTTGGGAGTATCGTCTCACACCAGTCAGGAACCACCCCCATCAGAGTTCCAGGACATTAATCAGAGCAGGTAACAGGCATATACTAGCGGTTAGTTGGTCCTGGCTAGGAAGCAGCAGTGGGGAAGCCAGTGCCAGAAGGTAGACAGTCCTTCACGCTGTTGTTAGGGATCCAGGTCTGGATATGTGGACAGAGTCCTCAGATGCAGTGGAGCTAGTAGGGTGCGCACTCCATTAGTGGAACACCCTGCTTAGCACCTGTCTTCTATTTAAGGGCCGGACGGTAAGTGGGCGGAGTCACAGGAGGGCCCAGCAGCCACTGCGTTCCACGCTGGAGCGCAAGCCAGCGTAACAACACAGGCGGTCGCTGCGTTCCACGCTGGAACGCAAGCCAGCGTATCATCGCAGACGGCCGGTGCGTCCACGCTGGAGCGCAAGTCAGCGTATCGTCACAGGGAGCGCTGTGATCCAGGCTGTACTGTTACAGAAAGTCCAGCTGGCCGTGAGGTCCATGGGGCCAGGGTGCTTATATATGACCCAAAAAGAAAACATCATAATACCTGATGGAGGTTTGAAAGAGTCTTAGTTCGAGGCTTTGTACTACGCCGTGATCTGACAACATAGGCAATGCTATTCATATTTAGACATTTGTAAAGTTCCTATATTTTTTCCAAGATCCCATATCTCCTCAAAAACGGTTAGGGGAGCTGGGACTCCCAATGAGCTATCTGCTCAAAACGATAAAACTGATCACATTTTTGTATCCAAAAGGTACAGTGGGGTGGTCAGGCGATTTCCAGTTTATTGATATCAACAACTTGGCTGAGGCGAGCAATACGCTGCATAGACTGCGGATAGGGGCCGAGCACTTGACCGTGTAAAGTATACCAAATAGGCACACTTGGGAACGACCGGTATCACAAGTCTTGCAAATGATCGAGATTGTATTACAAATTTGTTTCCAATAAATTTGTATTTTCGTACAAGACCACCAAATGTGACCGTCGCAGTGCCCCAAACTACCTTGACATCTCCAGCATTCCGGAAACAATCCGGTGCAAGCGGGACGGAGTGTAATACCAACGTGTTAATACTTTGTACCCATTCTCCTGCAATTTGACACATCTGGACACTCTCTTAGTATTCCTCACTGCGCATTTTACCTCGCTAGCTGTAAAGGTGATGTTTAGTTCCCTTTCCCAACTCGATATATAGGGATGCGTGTCAGGTTATTTGACCTCAATAAAAGGGAGTAAAATGTAGAGATTTTTCCTCTGGGTTCTTTAGTTGTAGGGCTAGCTTTTCAAAAAGGGAGTGATCCGAATGAGTGGGACACTTTTTTAGATTGCAGTCTCATACATTGAATGAAATGTGATGAAATACAGAAAGCTTTGCCATCTCTGCGCGTGAGCGTGAATCCTACAAGTGATGGGACGTCGTCGTAGGACACAGTTCCAACACGAAGTGAGAGTTGCCTCGTTCTGCCCGGCAAATGTCTCCCGAAAAAGCGGAGTAGGCGTCAAAAAGGACATCTCTCACTTGTAATAGTGTGAGGTAGTTTGGGACTAGAGTTTGTTTCCATTTAGCCTCGTCCCATTTCCGCAAAGTGTATAAGGTGATAGAGTTCTGGAGGCAGATTACTTGTCTTCCTTTAGAACTGTCGCGGAGCAACAGGGAACAAAGTGGAACTGGAGACAAACTTGTAGATCTAGCCTGTTCCCAAACGGTCTCAACCATTCTAAACATCTGGAACACAGTATTGCCTTATGATATGTGTAGAGATCTGGGATTCCCAGACCCCCAGCCGTGGGCAGACGAATAACTTGTTTATATTGTAATCGGGCCCTCTTTCCACCCCAGAGAAACCTGGTAAAGATGGATCTTATGCTTGTAAAGTAAGATATGGGAATGGGTATAGGTAGTGCTTGTAAATAATACAATGCTGTGGGGAGCAAGATGGGTTTGAGAAGAGTTCGTCGCCCAAACCATGACACAAAGGGGATGTCCCATGAATGTATTAAGTCTTCTAGTCGTTTAGGTAAGGGAAGAAAATTTTCTTGGAACAATTTAGAAAAGTCGGGTGTGAGTTTTACTAGAAATGTTACTGAATGGGTGGTCCATTGGAAAGAAGTAAGCCTTTGTACTATCGCGGCTTCCCTTTTAGCTAAGGACACGTTGATTACTGTTGATTTGGCGAGGTTTACCGAGAAATTTAATAGGTTATGAAAAACCTGTAAGAGGTTAACAATGGCCGGGAACGCCACTTGTGGGTTAGTGATCAGTAACAAGACATCATCTGCAAAGGCCGCAGACTGGTGAACCACATCCCCAACCAACAAGCCGGCAATATCTGGATGCTGTCTAAAAGCCTGTAGGAGAGTTTCTATTATTAAAATGAATAATAGAGGGGAAGCGGGGAGGGCACCCTGGCTGTGTGCCATTTGCTATAGCAAATTTCGGTGTGAAAGTGTGCCATTCACCAGAACACGAGCAGTTGGCTTGCGGTACATTGCCATATCCCCTGCTGTATAAGAGTCCGAGATACCAAATTTTGCTAGAGCAAGTGTCATAAACAGCCAATCCACTCTATCAAACGCTTTCTCAGCGTCCATGCTGAGAATAACCATTGGCTGTTTCGCATTTATTGCCTTTTGCATTAATTGTATGATCCGGACTACGTTATGCTTACCCTCTCTACCAGTTATAAACCCAACTTGTTCTGCTGATATTAGATCCGGTAAGTACTCCTTTAACCGATTAGTTAGCATTTTTGCATAAAATTTCAGATCATTGTTCAGGAGGGATATAGGTCTATAATTTGAGCATAGCGAGTGATCATTGCCTGGTTTTGGGATTATAGTAATCTGTGCCGACAGCATGTCCCTAGAAAAAGGGACTCCCTCTCTCGCACGATTACAGACTTCCAAAAGCTTAGGTAAAAGTACCTTTTGAAAAGTAGTATAATAGATCACAGGCAAACCATCGGGACCGGGGCTTTTATTTGTAGGAGAGTCCTTTAGTGCTGTTTGTAGTTCAGAAAGGGTAAAAGGGGCGTTCAGTCTATCTAATTGGTTGGCTGTCATGGCAGGTAGGCTTAGTGTATTTAACCATTCCTTGATATGAGAAGTCCTCTCCTCAACTTGTGAGGGGACCAATTCGTTTCGCTAAACTTTTCCTGTCGACACAATATAAATATTACGCCCATGGGAACAAAGCCACAAAGGTATTATTATTAGGACAAATCAAAAATAGCAGAGTTGCGTCATATATAACCCATATTAAATCATCAGACGGCCCTCATGTTCGGAGTCCATAGCAGAACAGTTTTGTCTTTTTTATAAAATCGCTTTTTGGAAGAATAAAAGACACACAGAGCAGTAAGAGTGGGATCATTTAATACAAAACAAGGAGATCGATGGGCACATATAAATATCTCTATAGGGTAAATCCTGGTGACAGAATCCCTTTAAGGTCCTTGTACACATACGGATTTATCAGGCAACTATTATGAACGAGCAAAACATTCCGATAATTGCCTAATGGTCAGGAAGCATTTACATGCAGCAATCACCTCCGCTGTATGGGGATGAGTGATGACTACAGCGATAGCTTGTCCTTTGATAGTTTCATTGTTTTTGGGCAGCAGATCCCAGTTTCTGCTGCACAGAAACAATGATTTTAGGTGCCGATTTTCCGTTACATTTCCCTACCTCGTGAGATTTCCCTACCCTCGTCACTTCCGGTTGCACTGGACATGACGTGAGGAGGTGTGCCGCGCCGCGCAGGCGCACAACGACGGGGTGGGGAAATTTAACAGCAGAGTGTGCATGCGCTGGGAGCCTCACCAGCGGTTAGAGTAGGGAAAAAGCACTGGCCCATAATTTTTTCCCTTCCCTAACCGCTGGTGAGGCTCCCGGCGCATTCGCAGTGGCGGCCGGCGTTCAGCTGAGAGCATCCATCCGATCGTCGCGCCTGCGCAATGGCCCGTAATTTTTCCCTACCCTAACCGCTGGCGAGGCTCCTGGCGCATGCGCACTCTGCTGTGAAATTTCCCTACCCTGTCGTTGTGCACCTGCGCGGCGCGGCACACCTCCTCACGTCATGTCCGGTGCGACCGGAAGTGACGAGGGTAGGGAAATCTCACGAGGTAGGAAATGTAACGGAACACCGGCCGAATGACACCATCACCTGATGAATGAGCATGTGCCGGCATGTTTTTCACAGGCCAATTATTGGGAATGAGAATTACTGCAAACACTCATCTCTAATAATTTGCCAGATTGTGGCCATGTAAAAGATCCATTATAACCTAATACAGTGCATTCGGAAAGTCTTCTTGTGCGAAAATAATAAATACATAAAAATGACTGCTGTCAGTACCCCATAATGAAAAAGTGAAAACAGTATGTTAGAAATTTTGGTAATTTATTGAAATGGAAAAACTAAAATCTTTCATTGACATGAGTATTCAGACCCTTTACTCAGTCTTCTTGGGTATGATGCCACAAGGTTACACACCTGAATTTGGTGATTTTCTGCCATTCTTTTCTGAAGATACTCTCTCAAGCTCTGTCAGGTTGGATGGGGACTGTCAGTGGACAGCCACTTTCAGGTCTCTCCAGAGATGTTCGATTGGGGTAAAGTTAGGGCTCTGGCTGGGCCACTCAAGGACATTCACTCCTGTGTTGTCTTGGCTGTGTGCTTAGGGTTATTTTCTTATTGGTAAGTGAACCTTTGGCCCAGTCTGAGGTCCAGAGCACTCTGGATCAGGTTTTCATTAAGAATTCTTCTGTACTTTGCTACATTCACCTTTCTCTCAACCCTAGTCTCCCTGTCTCAGCCGCTGAAAAACACTCCCACAGCATGATGCTGCCACCACCATGCTTCACTGTAGGGATGGTATTAGGCAGGTGATAAGCAGTGTCCAGGTCTCTCCAGACATGACGCTTAGAATTGAGGCCAAAAATTACTGTCTTGGTTTCATCAGACCACAGAATCCTGTTTCATACAGTTTGAGAGTCCTTTAGGTGATTTTTGCAAACTCAGGGCAGGATTTCATATGTATTTTACTGAGGAGAGACTTTTTTCTGGCTACTCTGCCATAAGGCCCAGCTTGGTGGTGTACTACAGTGATGGTTGACCTTCTAGAAGTGCCTCCCATCTGCACACAGAATCTTTGGAGCTCAGAGAGAGTGACCATTCGGCTCTTGGTCACCTCTCTTGCAAAGGCCCTTCTCCCCCGATTACTTAGGTTGGTGGGGCAGCCAGCTCTAGGAAGAGTCCTGGTTGTTCCAAACTTCTTCCATTTAAAGGGGTTATCCCATGACTAATGTAAAAAATTAAAATCATACAACTACATGAAAATCTCTTTCTAACAAAACTAGAACTATCTCTGTACCTCACATGGATCCATAGATCTCCCCATTCATTGCTCTGCCAGATTTATATCAAGCTGACAGCTCAAGGGGAGTGTCTCTTCTGCTGCAGCTAAGGGGGCGTGTCCATGCTCACCCTATCTCAGTGGCCATCTCAGTGAGCAGGACAAAGAAATAAGAAAAAAAAAACAGCAGGAGGCGCTATACAGATATATTTTATTGAATGAGAATTACAAAAGAACTCAGATCCAGGTGCTGGTTTGAAACTGTAGAATATTTTTCGTGGGACAACCCCTTTAAGAATTATGGAGGCCGGTTGGGACCTTTCAGAACAGCAGAATTTTTTTGTACCCTTCTCCAGATCTGTGCCTCCACACAATCCTGTCTCTGAGCTCTACAGGCAGTTGTTACATCCTCATGGCTTGGTTTTTGCTCTGATATGCATTGTCAACTGTGAGATCTTATACAGAGTGGGGTTATTTTTCCAAATCATGATCAATCAACTGAATTTACCACAAGTGGACTCCAATCAAGGTGTAGAAACATCTCAAAGATGATCAAGAGAAATGGGAGCCCCCCAGAGCTAAATTTCAAGTGACATAGCAAAAGGTCCTGAGTACTTGTGTCTATGCAAAATTTTATTTTTTCCTTTTTAATAAATTTTGAAAAATGTCTAAAATTGTATTTTCACTGAGAGCAGAATAATGGAGGAAAATGTGATAATATAAGCAAAGATTCACATCACCTGTCAGGGGTTTTAGTTATATCTTTTTGTTTTATATATATATATATATATATATTCCGGAAATAGAGCAGCACTCTCCGGGTGCCAGCGTTCGACCCTTGATTCCGGGTACACAAATATGAATGAAAATCCACGTTACACCTCTGTAAACGGTGAAAACGTGTCTTTATTCACAGCAGCGACATTTCGGTCTCTTCACGGAACCTTTCTCAAGCCAAATGAATGACAAAAGTGTCACTGCATATACTTATATCAGTGATTAATAAATACTAATAATATATGCAGCCTTTCATCACAATACAATTTCCACATGATTTAAATATGCATTTAGTGTCCATAAACATGATTCAGTTACTATCTAGTGCATATAATCATCATTCCTCCTGCAATATATGTATCCAATTCAGTGGCCACGTGATCCATATAGATATCTATCTAAATTCATAAATCCCCTAAAGTGCATACTGTGCCTTCTTATAAAACATTAAAAACGCTTGGCTATATAGCTACATCATAGTGGAGGAAGATCATGTTCCTATACCATTGATACAGCATACAGACCTCTACTATGGCTGATAGAAGTATATAATGAAACAATGTGAAATGAGACTAAAATGACTCCCTGTGGCAATTTGATACCCTTTATTTTAGTCAAGAAATTGCCCTGGGCGATTACCACAGGGAGTCATTTTAGTCTCATTTGACATTGTTTCCTTATATACTTCCATCAGCCATGGTAGAGGTCTGTATGCTGTAGAAAGAGCTTTAGGACAATCTACATACACAAATGATACTAAGGGATTCATATGGGATCTTTTGGAGTTGACACTAACGTGTAATTATTTCTCCTTTCTTTTTTTGAATCAGATAATTTTTTATTAATTAAAAGATTTATTTTGAAAACATGTACAAAACAAGTGCACTTCAGATCACAAGATACAAGTCATTCAGATTCAGATAAGACATTGCTTAGATAAACAATCATACTTAGGCCTCATGCACACAACTGTGACGTTTTTTGTGGTCCGCAAAAAACGGAAGCCGCCCATGTTGCCTTGCGCAATTTGCGGAATTGCAGCAATATAAATGCCTATTCTTGTCCGTAAAGCGCGGACAAGAATAGGACATGTTATTTTTTTTTTGCGGGGCCGCGGAATGGAGCCACAGATGCGGACAGCACACGGAGTGCTGTCCGTATCTTTTGCGGCCCCATTGAAGTCAATGGGTCCGCATCCGATCCGCCAAAATGGCGGCTCGAATGCGGACCCAAACAACGGTCGTGTGCATGATACCTTAGTCATGGAGTAAACCATGAGTACAATCACCAACAATAAATTCCCCCCTGAGACAGATAACATAACTGCCTGTAGCCAATATATCCCATACATACAGTTGTGTTCAAAATTATTCAACCCCCAATGCTGTAAAGGGTTTTAGGGTGTACATTTGTAATTGTGTTCAGAATGAAATCTTACAAGGACTTTTTAAAGAACCAAATGCAACTAAAATGACATCAATTTTTTTTGTAATACAGTATTAGGGTCCATTCACACGTCCGTTTTTTCTTTCCTGATCTGTTCCGTTTTTTCAGGAACAGATCAGGACCAGATCTGGACCCATTCATTTTCAATGGATCCTGGAAAAAATCGGACAGCACAATGTGTGCTGTCCGTTTCCGTTGTTCCGTTCCGCATGTCCGTTTAAATATAAAACATGTCCTATTCTTGTCCTGAAAAATCGGATCCTGGACCAATACAAAGTCAATGGATCCGCAAAAAACGGAAGACATTCGTATGTCATTACGTATGTCATCCGTTTTATGCGGATTCCGTTCCTGGAAATTAGGCTTCCTCCCCAGAATTAAATGTGCCCCCCTCCCTCTATATTCATTGGTGGCCAGTGCGGCAGTGCGGATTCCCAGTAATTTTTCTACAGATCTGATTTTTCACTTCGTGAAAAACTCAGATCCGACAGTATATTCTAACACAGAGGCGTTCCCATGGTGATGGGGACGCTTCTAGTTAGAATATACTGAGAACGGTGTACATGACTGCCCCCTGCTGTCTGGCAGCACCCGATCTCTTACAGGGGGCTGTGATCTGCACAATTAACCCCTCAGGTGCTGCGCCTGAGGGGTTAATTGTGCATATCATAGCCCCCTATAAGAGATCAGGGGCTGCCAGGCAGCAGGGGGCAGACCCCCCTCCCTCCCCAGTATTAAATGTGCCCAGTGCGGCCTCACCTCTCCCCCCCCCATCATCGGTGGCAGTGCGGATTCCCAGTATTAATAAATGTGCCCAGTGCGGTCTCACCTCTCCCCCCCCCCCCCCCATCATCGGTGGCAGTGCGGATTCCCAGTAATAATAAATGTGCCCAGTGCGGTCTCACCTCTTCCCCCCCCCCCCCATCATTGGTGGCAGCGGAGAGTACCGATCGGAGTCCCAGTTTAAATCGCTGGGGCTCCGATCGGTTACCATGGCAGCAAAGACGCTATTGCAGTCTTGGCTGCCATGGTTACTTAGCAATAAATACAAGCATTATACTTACCTGCGACTGCGAGCTGCGATGTGTGTCCGGCCGGGAGCTCCTCCTACTTGTAAGTGAAAGGTCTGTGCGGCGCATTGCCTATAGACCTGTCACTTACAAGTAGGAGGAGCTCCCGGCCGGACACACATCGCGGCTCGCAGTCGCAGGTAAGTATAATGCTTGTATTTATTGCTAAGTAACCATGGCAGCCAAGACTGCAATAGCGTCTTTGCTGCCATGGTAACCGATCGGAGCCCCAGCGATTTAAACTGGGACTCCGATCGGTACTCTCCGCTGCCACCAATGATGGGGGGGGGGGGGGGAAGGGGGGAGCCCGCACTGGGCACATTTATTATTACTGGGAATCCGCACTGCCACCGATGATGGTGGGGGGGGGGGAGAGGTGAGACCGCACTGGGCACATTTATTATTACTGGAATCCGCACTGCCACCGATGATGGGGGGGGGAGGGGAGAGGTGAGACCGCACTGGGCACATTTATTAATACTGGGAATCCGCACTGCCACCGATGATGGGGGGGGGAGAGGTGAGACCGCACTGGGCACATTTATTAATACTAGGAATCCGCACTGGCCACCGATGATGGGGGGGGGGGAGAGGTGAGGCCGCACTGGGCACATTTAATACTGGGGAGGGAGGGGGGTCTGCCCCCTCCTGCCTGGCAGCACCTGATCTCTCACAGGGGGCTATGATTCGCACAATAATTGTGCGGATCACAGCCCCCTGTAAGAGATCGGGTGCTGCCAGGCAGCAGGGGGCAGTCATGGACACCGTTCTCAGTATATTCTAACTAGAAGCGTCCCCATCACCATGGGAACGCCTCTGTGTTAGAATATACTGTCGGATTTGAGTTTTCACATGTTTCCGTTTTTGCGGATCCGCAAAAAACGGATGACATACGGAAACATTTTCAGGAACAACGGATCCGCAAAAAACGGACCGAAAATCGGGATGTAGAAAAAAACGGACGTGTGAATGTAGCCTTAAATGTTTTTTTTGTGATTTCTTCATTGACACAATTATTCAACCCCTTAAAGACTACCACTCTTAAGAACAGAGGTTCATTCAAGTGTTTTCGATCAGGTATTGAAAACACCTGTGGATGTCAAGGAGCAGCAATCAAGCATAATAAGCACCAATTGGGCAGATTTAAAAGGACTGTGATACTCAGCTCCTTCTAGACATTTACTGGTGTGTTTACAAACATGGTGAAGTCAAGAGAATGGTCCAGGAAGACAAGAGAAGAGGTGATTTCTCTTCACAGGAAGGGCAATGGCTATAAGAAGATTGCAAAGATGTTAAACATACCAAGAGACACCATAGGAAGCATCATTCGCAAATTCAAGGCAAAGGGCACTGTTGAAACGCTACCTGGTCGTGGCAGAAAGAAGATGCTGACTTCGACTGCTGTGCGCTACCTGAAGCGCAAAGTGGAGAAAAGTCCCTGTGTGACTGCTGAGGAACTGAAAAAAGATTTGTCAGATGTGGGTACTGAAGTTTCAGCTCAGACAATAAGGCGCACACTGCGTAATGAAGGCCTCCATGCCAGAACTCCCAGGCGCACCCCCTTGCTGTCTCCAAAGAATAAGAAGAGTCGACTGCAGTATGCCAAAAGTCATGTGGACAAACCACAAAAGTTTTGGGATAGTGTTCTGTGGACTGATGAAACAAAATTAGAACTGTTTGGGCCCATGGATCAATGCTATGTTTGGAGGAGGAAGAACAAGGCCTATGAAGAAAAGAACACCTTGCCTACTGTGAAGCATGGTGGGGGGTCAATCATGCTTTGGGGCTGTTTTGCTTCTACAGGTACAGGGAAGCTTCAGCGTGTGCAAGGTACCATGAATTCTCTTCAGTACCAGGAGATATTGGATGAAAATGTGATGCAGTCCGTCACAAACCTGAGGCTTGGGAGACGTTGGACCTTTCAACAGGACAATGATCCCAAGCATACCTCCAAGTCCACTAGAGCATGGTTGCAGATTAAAGGCTGGAACATTTTGAAGTGGCCATCGCAGTCACCAGACTTAAATCCGATTGAGAATCTCTGGTGGGACTTAAAGAAAGCAGTTGCAGCGCGCAAGCCTAAGAATGTGACTGAACTGGAGGCTGAAGATACCCGTAGATCGCTGCAAGACACTTGTGTCAAGCTATGCTTCACGTTTAAAAGCTGTTATAACTGGAAAAGGATGTTGTACTAAGTACTAAGATTGAATGTCACTTGGGGGTTGAATAAAACTAATAATGATGTGAGCACAGAAAAGACATTTGTGGTTATTTCATTATAAATGTTATGTTATATTTGTCTGACTTACAAGTGCCTCTTTGATTTAATTGTAAACAAGATGACTGAAATGATCAAAATCAATGTCAAACTGGCCAAAACACTCAATTTCAGTGGGGGTTGAATAATTTTGAACACAACTGTATACTGTATAGCAGCAGGTAAGAATAGCATACATTTCTTTGTCAGTTAATTAGAGAACACGGGTGGTGGCGCACCCCATTTTGAGCATTGTTATCCCATAATGTGTACTATGCTTCTATTAAGAGCCAGCCGAGGACTACATATTCCAGATCTGTCTGTCCAGAGACCCCAAATACTCTCAAATTTTGAAATACAATTTCGGTTGAGATACACCCCCCTTTCCAATCTAATCACTACGTTCAGCCTAGCAATAAACTCTGCTATAACTGGAGGAAGCGGCTGAATCCATTTTGCGGTATAGCCTGGTATAGCATTCTGTTAATACCTGTAATAATCGGCGGCTGTAAGCTGTCCGCTTCAAAGATACCAAGCAGACACATTTTGGGATCAGGGGAAAAGTTTGCGCTGTATATCCTATTTATTAATTGTACAACGTCATGCCAGTATACTCTCAGACTATCACAGCTCCACAGCATATGAAATAGGTCAGCCCCTGCCTCCCCACACTTCGGACAGCAGGAGTCAGTTCTATACCCAATTTTAAAGAGGAATGTCAGGGTTTTATATACTCTATGTAACATAAACAGCTGTGATAGCCTAGCTGCTTCACTAGGAGATCAATTTGGGGTTAATGCAAGCATGTCTTCCCACTGGGTGTCAGTAATCTTTCCCACATCTTTTTCCCATTTTGCTTTAATCTGAATCGGGAATTTGTGCATTATTAATAATGCAATGAAAGATAGACTTTTGAGATGGCTCCTTTTACAGACCCTGTTGCCACTACAACATCGAGCGTCTGATTATGCTACTTTCACACTAGCGTTCTGGGTTCCGCTTGTGAGTTCCGTTTGAAGGCTCTCACAAGCGGCCCCGAACGGATCCGTACGGCCCCAATGCATTCTGAGTGGATGCGGACACCAGACAGATCCGCTCCGAACGCAAGTGTGAAAGTAGCCTTAGTCGTGTACTGTAGTGAGGAAAGCCTGGATTGCGCATCCAATGCGTGCCTCAGCTGCAAGTATTTATAGAAGTGCGTGAGGAGGGGAGGCCAAACTCAGAACACAGCTGCTGAAACTGCTTTAGAATACACTGAGAGCACAACTGGCCAATATTCCAGATCCCATTCCTTCCTCATTGTGTGAACCCCTTTAATTGGGATAATTCAGATAGAAGAGGTTTATTCCAGATGGGAGAAATATTCAACATTTCTGAGATACCCAAGATCTCTCCAGCTTTAGTCCACAACCTCCTCATAAGCCCCAAAATTCGAGCAGATTAACCTAAGGTCTACATCCGCCTCCAGGACTGCTAATGGCGAATAACAACCCTCTGCCCATGCAACTAGCCTACCTCCTCTCCCCACTCCCCCTGCCATATTCCATCCCTTAAAGTGTTGCAGCTGAGCTGAAAGAAAGTATAGTAAGGGGTTAGGTAACGCCAAACCACCCACATCCTTGGCCCTCTGCAAAGTTTCATATTTAATTTTACTTCTCTTATCCTTACACAACAGGAACCGAAATATTTGCTGTATTTAGTAAAAAAAAATTGCAGGGATCCATACTGGAGAGTTATGGAGCATAGACACTCGCCTAAAGAATTATTAGGAACACCTGTTCTATTTCTCATTAATGCAATTATCTAGTCAACCAATCACATGGCAGTTGCTTAAATGCATTTAGGGGTGTGGTCCTGGTCAAGACAATCTCCTGAACTCCAAACTGAATGTCAGAATGGGAAAGAAAGGTGATTTAAGCAATTTTGAGCGTGGCATGGTTGTTGGTGCCAGACGGGCCGGTCTGAGTATTTCACAATCTGCTCAGTTACTGGGATTTTCACGCACAACCATTTCTAGGGTTTACAAAGAATGGTGTGAAAAGGGAAAAACATCCAGTATGCGGCAGTCCTGTGGGCAAAAATGCCTTGTGGATGCTAGAGGTCAGAGGAGAATGGGCCGACTGATTCAACCTGATAGAAGAGCAACGTTGACTGAAATAACCACTCGTTACAACCGAGGTATGCAGCAAAGCATTTGTGAAGCCACAACACGCACAACCTTGAGGCGGATGGGCTACAACAGCAGAAGATCCCACCGGGTACCACTCATCTCCACTACAAATAGGAAAATTGAGCTCACCAAAGAGCTCACCAAAATTGGACTGTTGAAGACTGGAAAAATGTTGCCTGGTCTGATGAGTCTCGATTTCTGTTGAGGCATTCAAATGGTAGAGTCCGAATTTGGCGTAAACAGAATGAGAACATGTATCCATCATGCCTTGTTACCACTGTGCAGGCTGGTGGTGGTGGTGTAATGGTGTGGGGGATGTTTTCTGGGCACACTTTAGGCCCCTTAGTGCCAATTGGGCATCGTTAAAATGCCACGGGCTACCTGAGCATTGTTTCTGACCATGTCCATCCCTTCATGACCACCATGTACCCATCCTCTAATGGCTACTTCCAGCAGGATAATGCACCATGTCACAAAGCTCGAATCATTTCAAATTGGTTTCTTGAACATGACAATGAGTTCACTGTACTAAAATGGCCCCCACAGTCACCAGATCTCAACCCAATAGAGCATCTTTGGGATGTGGTGGAACGGGAGCTTCGTGCCCTGGATGTGCATCCCTCAAATCTCCATCAACTGCAAGATGCTATCCTATCAATATGGGCCAACATTTCTAAAGAATGCTATCAGCACCTTGTTGAATCAATGCCACATAGAATTAAGGCAGTTCTGAAGGCAAAAGGGGGTCCAACACCCAACACCGTATTAGTATGGTGTAACTTATAATTATTTAGGTGAGTGTGTGTATATATATATATATATATATATATATACTTTCCAAATAACGAGGCAGCACTTGCTTGACAAAGGCCTCATTGAGTAGGCCGAAACGTTGCTGGGAATAAAGTTTTGGGGTCTTCACCCTGTCACCGAAAGCTGGAAGTGCTGCCTCGTTATTTGGAAAGTACGTATCGTGGAGGAGAAGCCGACCTCTGTGAGGAACTGCACCCAGTGCACGTGGTCTGACTGTGCTGCTGCGGTATTTGTGAGTGTATATATATATATATATATATATATATATATATTAGGGATCGACCGATTATCAGAGTTACCGATATTATCGCCCGATATTGAGGATTTTTAAAGTTTATCGGCATCTAACCTTGCCGATATGCCTATAATGCGTCCAGCGCACTATCACAGAACATGAGCGCGCTGAGGGGTTAACTGCTTCCGCTGATCGCAGCTCCCTGTCAGAGGTAGAGTGCCGGCTATGTGATTCTGCAGCGACACACCCGCCTCCTGTATTAAATGTTAACTATCATTGCTGGCGCAGTGCGCCCTCCCCAGTATTAAAATCATTGCTGGCGCAGTGCGCCCTCCCCAGTATTAAAATCATTGGTGGCGCAGTGCACTCTCCCACCCCCCAGTATTTAAATCATTGGTGGCGCAGTGCGCCCCCCCCCCCCACCCCCCAGTATTAAAATCATTGGTGGCACAGTTCGCCCCCCAACCCCCTAGTATTAAATTGGTGGCAGTGGCCACAGGGTCCCCTCCCCTCCTCTTTATTGGTGGTGCAGTGGCAGCTTCTGATCGGAGCTCCAGCAGTGTAATCCTGGGGCTCCGATCGGTTACCATGGCAGCCAGAACGGTACTGAAACCCTGGCTGCCATGGTAACTTCGGGTTCGTACCGAACTTTAGGGTTTTTGGTACCAGAACCCGAACATTTCTGTAAAAGTTCGGGTTCGAGTTCGTTGTTCGGCGATTTAATGGCGCGTTTTGAAAATCTGCATGGCAGCCAATCAACAAGCGTTTAACTAATGGCATGGCTGTGATTGGCCGATGCAGCATGTGACCCAGCCTCTATATAAGCTGGAGTCACGAAGCGCCGCACGTCACTCAGCTCTTACTAGTGTAGGGATAGGATGCTGCTGCTGTGAGGGAGAGATTAGGAAAGAATCTGATATCAGAACTTGGAGTTAAGTCTGCGATCTACAGCGTTTTTATTTTTTTCTGGGTGCAATGCAACATTTTTGTACCCTGCCCTGAGCCCAGTGACACAGAAAAATAAGTTGTAATCCATCTGTTAGTTAGGTGGGCGTCGGTGGCGATTTTGTGCAAGTGCAGTGCACCACAACTGTATATGTGCCAGGAACAATAATTTAATCCTGTTCTTGTAGTTCAGTGGGCGACATATACCCATTTTTTAAGTGCACCTGCACTGCATATGTGTCAGGGGAAGGGAAAATAATATAGGGAATCCGTCTGTGAGGGGGGACATATTAAAAAAAAATTCTGGGATGTAAACCTGTGCTGCATATGTGACAGTGAACATCTATTCAGTCAATCCATCTGTTAGATTCTAGGGGGACAAATTCCCTTTTTTTGGCGGTCAAGTACCCCTGCGGCCAGCACTGCATACCTGACAGTGAAAATCAATTCAGTAAATCCATCTGTTAGATTCTGTGGGGGACAAATGAATGAAAATATGTCTGTCACATATTTGTGTGACCTAAAGCAATTTTTTCTCTTTCTGACACCGACACTGCATTTCTGACATTCTTATAAAACCAGTAAATACTGCTGTTACATTGTTGGGTGACTAATTCCCATTTTTGTGCTAGATAGTACATTTGCGGCCTGCGCTGCATTTCTGACAGTTGAATAAAACCAGTAAATACTGCTGTTACATAGTTGGGTGACAAATTCCCATTTTTGTGCTAGATAGTACATTTGCGGTCTGCGTATCATTTCTGGCAGTCCAATAAAACCATTAAATACTGCTGTTACATTGTTGGGTGACTAATTCAAATTTTTTGAAGTAATTGTATTAATTGCGCCTGTCACACTGTTGTTTTCTCTTTATGACACTGGCACTGCCTTACTGTCAGTGAACTTAATTGTTGACTATTGGCGGTTACATTGTCGCCTGACATAAACCATCTGTTAGTTTGGTGGGTGAACGCAAAGAATGAGGAGAGCGTCAAATAAGGGACGTGGCCCTGGTCGTGGTGCTGCTGGTGTTGGTGTGGAGCTTCTGTTGCATGGGGAGGACGTGGTTGATCTGTGCCAGCTACACGCCCAAATGAAACACCTTCCTCTGGTGCGCGTAGGCGACAGAGCCTTCAGCGTTATTTAGTAGGCCCGAATGCCGCTCTACGAATGGTGAGGCCCTAGTAGATTGGGTGGCTGACAGTGCCTCCAGTTCCTTCACATTGTCTCCCACCCAGTCCATTGCTGAAAGCTCAGCTTTGGCACCTGCAGGCCATGGGTATCTATCTTGCACCTCACCCCCTTGCAAATCAGGCAAGCAGTCTGAGCCACAAGTCTCTTATGCTTTTTGATGACTCTGCTGGCATGGTTTCCCAGGGCCATCCACGTAGCCCTGCCCCAGAAGTGGCAGAGATTGAGTGCACCGATGCCCAACCACTTATGTTTGAGGATGAGGACATGGGAAGACCACCGCAGCACATCTCTGATCATGACAAAACACAGTTGCCAACTGCTGCAGCTTTCTGCAGTGTGCAAACCAACAAGGAGGCAGGCGTGAAGACTGGGTGGAAGATGATGTGGAGGACGATGGAATCAAGGTCATGCGAGTGACCTGTGCAATTTCGGAGGAAGAGGCGGTGGTCACACAGCAAAAGCAGAGCGGCTGTCCCCTAGACAGGGCCTGCTACTGCCCACCGCACCCAGGGACTGAGCACACCAAAGCCAGCTCCAAGGAGTTTCCTGGCGTGGCAGTTCTTCAGACAATGTGCAGACGACAAGACACAAGTGGTTTGCACGCTGTGCAATCAGAGCCTGAAGCTAAGCATAAACGTTCTAAACCTGAGCACAACCTGCATGACCAGGCATCTAAGTGCAAAGCACGAGCTGCAGTGGACTAAACACCTCCAAAACCAAGAAGGGTCTCAGGCTCCTCCTGCTTCCTCTTCTGCTGCAGTCTCGGCCTCTTCCTCCAACTCTGGAGTGACAGTGGCACCGGCCACCCCGCAAACAGAGGATGTGGCAGCAACGCCACCACGTCAGTCACCTTCAACAAGCAGCACCAAAATGTCCCATGGAAGCGTTCAGCTGTCCATCTCCCAAACACTGGAGCGAAAGAGGAAGTACCCCTCTACCCACCTGCGATCCCTGGCCCTGAATGCCAGCATTTCAAAATTCATGGCCTTTGAAATGCTGTCATTCGGTCTGGTGAAGACGGAGAGTTTTAAAAACCTTATGGCGGTGGCTGTCCCACAGTACGTCATTCCCAGCCGCCACTACTTTTCCATCCGAGCTATCCCTTCCCTGCACAACCAAGTGGGGGACAAAATCAGGTGTGCACTGAGCAACACCATCTGTGGCAAGGTCCACATAACTACCGATACGTGGACCACTAAGCACGAGCAGGGACGTTATATTTCCCTAACAGCACACTGAGTAAATGCAGTGGCGGCTGGGCCTGAGGCGGATAGCTGTTTGGCGCATGTCCTTCCGCCACTGAGGATTGCAGGGCGTTTCTCTTTGCCTCCTGTTGCCTCCTACTCCGCTTCCTCCTCCACCACCTCCTCATCTGGTCAGCGTAACACCTTTACCACCAACTTCAGCACAGCCAGGGGTAAACGACAGCAGGCTGTTTTGAAACTCATGTGTTTGGGGGGAAAAAACACACCGCGAAGGAGCTGTGGATGTGCATGGAACAATAGACCGATGACTGGTTGGTACCACTGATCCTCAAGCCCGGTCTGGTGGTGTGCGATAATGGGTGAAATCTTGTAGCAGCTCTGGGCCTAGCCGGTTTGACACACATCCCTTGCCTGGCGCATGTGCTTAATTTGATGGTGCAGAAATTCCTGAAAAACTACCCAGATATGTCAGAGCTGCTGCAGAAAGTGCGGAAGTGTATTGTCTGAACATGTATTTAGCACGGCAGGGGGCGTTATCACAGCCAACGTGGACAAGCTCACGTTTATTAAAATTAACCAGGCATGGATCCCACAAGACTTGTCTGTACCTTGTGCAGAATAGACATTTATACCGGCCTCACCCAACCATTGTTATACTCAAGTGCATTTATTCTTTTTTTTCCTTTTTTATATGTCCCAATAAAAAAAACAAAGCAAAACAAACAAAAAACAGTGTTGGCTACCTCCTCCTCTTCCACCGCCTCTTCCACCTACACCGCCACAGTCACCGCCTCCTCAACCTCCTACGCTATATCCACCTCCTCCTCCTAGTTCAAGATTATTATTTTAAATTTTTATGTATTTTATGTTATTTTAAGTCATTTCCCTATCCACATTTGTTTGCAGCCCTCTAGCCCTTTCCAGGACTTTTTTAGAGCCATTTTAGTGCCCAAAATTTCGGGGTCAAATTTGAGTCCCGAACTCGAACTTTTTTGCGGCGAACCCGAACATCCAGGTGTCCGCTCAACTGTTTTCACAGGTTGTCGGTATCGGCTCTAAAAAATCTATATTGGTCGATCCCTAAATTATATATATATATATATATATATATATAAAAAATATATATATATATATTAATGAAAGTCCACGGTACACCTCTGTAAATTGTGAAAAATTTGTCTTTATTCACACCTGTCACAGCGGCGACGTTTCAGTCCCCTCACGGAGCCTTTCTCAAGCCAAGTGAATTACAAAAGTGTCAGTGAATATACTTACTGTATATCCCTCTCAATTATTCAATCAGTGATTAATAAATACTTAATAATATATGCAGCCTGTCATCACAATACAATTTCCACATGATTAAATATACATTTAGTGTCCATAAACATGATTCAGTTAATATCTAGTGCATATAATCATCATTCCTCAGGCAATATAATATATCCAATTCAGTGTCCACGTGATCCATAAAGATATATATCTAAATTCATAAATCCCCTAAAGTGCATACTGTGCCTTCTTATAAAACATTAAAAACGCTTGGCTATATAGCTACATCATAGTGGAGGAAGATCATGTTCCTATACCATTGATACAGCATACAGACCTCTACTATGGCTGATAGAAGTATATAATGAAACAATGTGAAATGAGACTAAAATGACTCCCTTGGAATATGCACTGACACTTTTGTAATTCACTTGGCTTGAGAAAGGTTCCGTGAGGTGACAGAAATGTCGCTGTTGTGACAGGTGTGAATAAAGACACATTTTTTTCACTGCTTACAGAGGTGTGCGTGGATTTTCATTTGTGTATATATATATATATATATATATATATATATACAGAATATCGGCATAAGTTATCAGCTATTGGCCTGAAAGTTCACAAGTTATCGGTATCGGCTCTAAAATATCAATATCGGTCGATCCCTAAATTATATATATATAAAAAAAAATATATATATATTTTTTTTTATTTATTATATATATATATATATATATATATATATACACTCACCTAAAGAATTATTAGGAACACCTGTTCTATTTATCATTAATGCAATTATCTAGTCAACCAATCACATGGCAGTTGCTTCAATGCATTTAGGGGTGTGGTCCTGGTCAAGACAATCTCCTGAACTCCATCTGAATGTCAGAATGGGAAAGAAAGGTGATTTAAGCAATTTTAAGCGTGGCATGGTTGTTGGTGCCAGACGGGCCGGTCTGAGTATTTCACAATCTGCTCAGTTACTGGGATTTTCAAGCACAACCATTTCTAGGGTTTACAAAGAATGGTGTGAAAAGGGAAAAACATCCAGTATGCGGCAGTCCTGTGGGCGAAAATGCCTTGTGGATGCTAGAGGTCAGAGGAGAATGAGCCGACTGATTCAAGCTGATAGAGGAGCAATGTTGACTGAAATAACCGTTACAACCGAGGTATGCAGCAAAGCATTTGTGAAGCCACAACACGCACAACCTTGAGGCAGATGGGCTACAACAGCAGAAGACCCCACCGGGTACCACTCATCTCCACTACAAATAGGAAAAAGAGGCTACAATTTGCACGAGCTCACCAAAATTGGACTGTTGAAGACTGGAAAAATGTTGCCTGGTCTGATGAGTCTCGATTTCTGTTGAGACATTCAAATGGTAGAGTCTGAATT